>NW_010168358.1:0-52374 GCF_000695765.1 Mesitornis unicolor
CATGGCTTTAGGTCAACCGCCCGGGGAGGGGGGGAAGAGGGCCTCATGCAGCAGCGATTTCCTCCGCCAAAGGGGTGGTCCGAAGAGGGTATCCCTCTGAAGTCCCCAGTACTCCATATATGGCAAATCTACGTGAGCGCCTGTTTTTATGTGTGAATTCTTCCTTCTCTCCCTCTTTTTATTTCTCCGAACATCCTGTCAGGGGTCTGGATGTGTTAATCTGATTATTCCCTCTCTCCTCACCCCGTAAGTAAGAGCAGCCAAACACAAGGAAGTCCATGATTGAAGACATGTGTTGTAGCTGATCATTTGAGGGATGGGTTCAAAAAAGAGAGAGAGAAATTAAAAGTAAACACAAACCCGGACAAATACATGCATACACACAGCAGAGTGAGCACATCCCACTGCTGCTGAAGAGGAAAACGATAACTCTGTTCCAGAAAAGAGCCTGGCTTATTTATCATGGGTTAATTAAAATATTCATTCAGAGAGTACCTAATCTGGAGCAAATTGAGCTGTCTTCAGTGTGATTTCTAATGGGGAGGAAATCCTTTCATTTCATACAAAATGTTGTAATTTTTGTAAAATTTATTTCTTAATGGGGATTTTAATGAAGGAAGGGGATTGCATCGGAAGTGCAACCCTTTCTTTCATAACCTCAGTCATCCCTTCTATTTCATTCCACAAGCCTTTGTGCGTTCTTTTATGGAACCATCCAGACCTATGAGCAGTGATGCTTCCCTCCTCCCTGTCTGAGCCTCTCTTGTGAGCAATAACCAAGCACTGGCTATGTTTAATTCCAACACCACACGTATAGCCTTTTCTAAACAGTCTGCAGATGACACGGAGTCAAAACATTAGTCCCATACTAGTGATAATTCTACCCTCATCATTATTTTTCCCCCTTTTGCCACAGTAGAGAAAACCAGAAGAAAGGGAAGGCTCTGCAGCTGTATTTTGGAGCGTGTTCATATCGTGTTATGGTTGTATGGGGGTGGGGGAGGGAAAGGGAGGGGAGGGAAGGGGCGGGGGAGAAGGAGAGACAACTGCGGGTGATTCCTCCTCCCCTGCTCTGTAGTTCCCCACAGAAAAACGTGACTGGAGATCATGCTTTGTGATTCTCACCATCTCCTACAAAAATATGTCCTTCAGCCTCATTTGGAAGGAAGCAGTCAAAAGTTTGCTAAATATACGACACAGGAATTCTCAGACAAGAGGGGCTCCCTGCTGCATTAGAGTATCTAATGAGCTGTGCACATGAAAACCACAGGGAAGGAGAGAACCTGTCACATTTAAGGGCTGTAAATACGGACTAACAGTATAAGATTAACACTCTGCAGACACACCCCTAGGTGAGGGATATGGAACAGTAGCCTGATTAGGAAACAGATTTAGCATCAGAAATGGCAATTTGGGAAAGCAAACCTTTTCTGGTCAGCTTATGCATGGATTAATGGGACCCAGCACTTCAGTTAGTTATGCACTGCAGATGGCAGGAGGAATCCCAGAGTGAGCCATGGTTTGAAATCCAGGCTGTCTGTACACACGCATTGTGCTTTGCAAGTTCTTAGTACACACAGAAAGTTAAAAAGAAATGCTCAGACAGCTTGTCTTAGAGGTGATTTTGAAATGAAGTATGATTTTCAAGAGAGCAATACTAGTACTTATTAATAATTCATATTAATGCTAGCTAAGGGGAGCAAAAGAGAAATTATAAACTGTTGTTTTGACTAAGCCACCAGCACTGCAAAATCCTGGCTGGGTTTGGATACAGTCCAATAACGCCTTTGAGAAGAATTTCAGTCCATTGGATACCAGCAGGGATGAATTTGGCTCCTTGTATCAAAACCCAAGGAGGAAAATGCAGTGAAAGCAAAGTAAAATGCAGCATAAGTTAGGGAAAGAGGGATAAGGAAAGACAAAAGGAAAAGAGAGGAGAGAGGGAGTGGGAGTAGGATGAAAGGTAGGTTTACAGTGAGAAAACTGGGTTCAATTTAAGATTCATTTCCAAGCACTGCTGCAGCAAAAATAACATATTTTTATGTTATATTTTTAAAAACAGTATAGGGCAGAATCATTAAATAGATCACAAACATTGCCCATTAAGCTTAGTAGAAACAGCTACCTTTCCTACAGTTACTCTTACAATGAGCAAGAGAAGGGATTTATTTTCTGTTGTTCAGGAACACAACTCTATCTCAGGAAATGCAGAGCGGAGCAGCCTTTTGCACGGCAGCACCAGGATTTCTGTTGCAATAAGTGCTTCTAAGCTATTTTACCCAACACTCTAGCATCTTTTGAGGATGCTTTTTTAAACAAAACACAAAAAAGCACACAGGGAGTATTTAAACACTCATTTCACACTGCTTACAGGAGAGCTGTGGGAAGCAAAGCCTAAAAATGAAGTAGGAGGAGAGAGAGAAAATGGGAATTTAGTCTAAGAATGATTCAACTCTCCCCTAATTATTCAGACAAATATTCAGCAAGCTGAATACTCAGTACCTGTGGGCACAGCCCATGAATAATGAGACAGGGAACATGCATTCCTCTATGTGAGTGGCATGATGTGGGTTCCCATGTTAGCAGCCAGGAGCCGGCAAAGGGCAGAGCAGACAGACTTTGCAGCTGGTTAGCAGGGAGGAAACGACAGCCCCTGTTTGTCCAGGATTCAAGGTCTGCTCGCAGGCAGTGGAAGCTTTCTGACTGCTCACAGAATCACCTTCAGCCTCCAACATGCACGCCTGCGTGCTGCAAAGCTGGGCTGTGAGGCAGCTAAGCGAGTGAAACACCAAAATGCTGAGCAGTGCCGCCAGGTCCTGGATGTTAATTCCTGGGCTCTTCTGAAGTCAGTTGTAACACAAAGACCATCTCCATTTTCCTCAGACATCTCCACCTTTTTTTTTTTTTTTTCAGCAGAGAGGAAAATACTTCGTTTATCCAAGTGCTGCTCTTCTATGCCTCGAGTATGTGGCTGGGAAAGAAATTGAACTAGGGCAGAAAAAGCAAAAAGGAGGAAAAATGTACCTGCTTTGGCACTGAATATTTCGCAGCCTCTCTGATTTCCACATTTTCCCAGGCTCAGATGCTAAGGCATGGCCCAGGCTGTTAATGGCTGTGCAATCAGAACAATTTGAGAATCGAGCCCTTTATGCCAAACTCCTAATTATTTTGTGTCATTCACTGCTGTTTATGTAACTACTGAATTTTGACCATCAGCAGCACTTGCATCTATGTGCCTCGGGCTGCTTCTGATTAAATTTGAGGGAATAGCTAGGCCTAAGTTTCATTTTTCCCTTGCTTTTTTCAGGATCTCTAGATATACAGTTAAGCTGTGGGCTTTTTTAAGGACCTGTCTATGATAGGGTGCTTTAGTTCAAGCCAAACCAGGATTCCTCTGAGGCTTATGTTCAAAAATATGTAATGTAAACCCTCAGAGATGGGTCCCCACTGATTTCCTGATTCTCTCTTAGATGTGCAGAGCCAGATTCCCCAAAGGTGTTTGGGTACCTGATTCCCAACTAGCTGCTTAAAAAACAACTAGGACTTAAATACTTGGTGAATCTGGGTCTCTTCTGCTGACTCTACCTCCCCCCTGCCTTGGCTGGGTGCTTTCCCACAGCTACGTAGTCTGGTTTGACTGTGTCATTTCCAGCAATGCCACATCTATTATTCGATGTGTAAAGAAGAAGTAGTCACAACATAATCAAATCTCTAGGGATTATAATCTGGCATGGAGGTGCAACCATTCTGAGGTGTCCATGAAGCCTTGCCAATGGGAGTTTTAGACTAAGCTCAACTCCTATGAGAAGAAGGCTCTGCGCAAGTTCCACTAAGCACAGAGAGAGTCACAAAGGTTTTGGAAACAAAGGAAGGAGGAATAGGACCATTTGGTCTATATTTTATGGAGGAAAGGGGTTATAGACACAGGTATGTTAGTGTATCTGTGACAGAGACAGAAGGTAAGGGTTAAGATCAATTTTTAATTGAAAACAATCTCTGCTGTAATAAAAGAAATCATCATCACGTTTGAATTCTCTCTTGTGCATGTGACCTTAACTTGGGAACCATTTCAAAAACTTGTCTAAAAGCTGAACTGAACAAAAGACAAAGGTCCCATGAAATAGGACACAGGCTGAACTGAGAAGTGTGACCATCAAACTGTGGATAAAACCCCTCTCAGCTGCTGTGCAAACCTAAAGGTACCTAAAGGTACGTAAAGGTACCAGAGATTTATGTGTGATCTCAAAATACCCAGTGTTCCTTTGGTTACATTTCTGGGCATTGCTGGCACTGGCTGTGTAAGGCCTGTTTGGATAAAGCTGTTGCCAAGTAGGAGCTACACTCAAATCTGGGAAAGGGAGGGAGATGCCAGGCCCTTGGAGCCCAGCTCAGACTGCCTCAGGCCATAGGCTGCAGAGCCAGACTCTAAAACCTCAGCGAGCTCCACTGCAGCTGTGCAGGTGGCTGGAGCAGGGACCCCTAAACTCCTGCCAGCCACAGCGAGTCAGTGCCTCGGGTACACACAAAGGGGCATTGCAGGCTTTTTCTACCTGTAGAAACAGCAACAACAGATGTGGGGTAATAGTTTGGAAAATGCATCTTCAAATTTGCCCTTTTAAGGCTTCTTTAATGTCCGATCACTCTTAAATTTTACACTGTACTGAGTGAAATCAACTGTTGTTTGGTGCTGCAGTCTCCACTTCAGTTTCTTTTGCCTAACTTTACTGTGAGCACAAAAACACAGTAGCACACACCAATATATTACCACACAATATAATATATTTGCAGTTCTCCATATAATTTTGGCTATATACTCTGACTACTAAGCTTTAAGTGAGTGCAAATTAATGTGCTGGTTTAATCCACGCTTAGAATGAAGTTATGCTTTTGGGGGATATTGCTTGTTTACAAGAAACATAGGCTATTTAAAACTGTGAGCAGACTTTTGAAAGTGCAGTTCTCTCTGCAGGCTTTGAAATCGCTGGAGCTGTGATGAGTTCAACAAGCTGGCTTGTGATTATAAATAACCTACCTGGAGACGAGGGTATGGATAGTCCTTCCTTTATGGGTATAATTCCCAGCCACTTAATACACTTATTTATTACATTATTTATTTCACCATTTTTGAATGGTGTAAAATGCTACATAAGTACTAACTTCATTCGCATTGTACCTGATTATAGCAAGTAAGGTAAATAAGATTTAAGGGAGTAAATAGAAGCCTCATGAAATCTGAAGCAAATGACAAAATTGTAAAGCAAACCAGAACACCCCTTGTCCTCCCAGATATTTGTTTCTGTCTAGAAGATAGGCAGCTCTTGGGCTCCATTACAGAGTTTTCAGTTCAGAGCCATCAGTTGCCACAGTAAATGGTGAAAGCCACAGCAGATGAAGACCTCCTGAACATGCCATTCCAGACCAGTATGAAGGCTAGAACAGCCTTGTCAGATCATGCCATCAGGTCAAGAGATTTCCTCTGACAGTAGCACATGTGATGTCTCTTGTGTCTTTTACAAGGAGAAGGACTGACCATTTCCCTAGGGTCTCAGGATGGCTCCTACCCTTCACCTGTGAGGAAGCCACAGCTGGTCCAAACTGGCTGAGCTCTTTTGACATTGATTTTTAGCAGCTGGCCCTGATTTGCTCCATCCTGATCAGGATGCCTTCTGCTGTTCTGCCCTTCTCTTACATAGGTAAAAGTGCTGATAGGAGAGGTACCTTCTTTTCCTATAGAGTTTTACCTGCATAAGCTTTGTCCTCAAGCAGTGAGTTTGTAGCACAAAAGTGCTGTGAGCACTGAGTTTGTTCCTGTCCCTTGCTGTTTCATTTCCTTAAAGCATGTGGGAAGGTGTTACTGTCAGTAGGTCTAGTTCCTGCTCTTCCTCTAAACTGGGTCATTGCAATTTACCCTCCTACCTTCTGTAAGTTATTTTTTTTTCTTCTTTCTCCCCTTTGATATTATTCTTCTGCAACTCTTCCTCTCCTCCCCTTCTTCCCCTTCCCCCTGTTTCCTTCTTACACTAAACAGAAGGAAAGTGGGTCGCTTGATAATTGCTCTTCTCTATTTCAGAGAAACCCAAAGGCATGAAACAAAACAAATAGGTAAGTGTCACTGATTCAGGGGAGCTTTAAAGCTGTTTTCCTCTTGGCTGCCTTCTGGACTTGCTTCATCTCCTACTTTCCCTTTGCTTCCAAGCCCCTGATGTAACAGCTAGTGCTGCTGTCTGATTGTGTAGTTAAAATTCAAGTTGAGGTTAAGTGACTTGGGAAGCTGAAAGTGTAGTTGTTGAATGGTTTATCTCTCCTATTTTGTAATGTTTTTTTAGTTCAATGGAATGACAAAATACTACAAAGGGGACAGGTTGTACTTAGATATGCAAAGGAGGGAGTGATTCAGTGTTGATGCAATAGTTTGCAATAATCTCAGGCACCTGTAGAAATTACTCAGAAAATGAATGAATGGCTTCCCCACTTATTAACAGGCTTTATCTGGGAACTGTTGTTTACCACACAACACGACTTTAGATCAGTCTCAGTTAGACTGAATGGCAAGAGAAGTGTGCAGCCCAGTTAAACACATATTTTTGTAACGTAGGCCCAGTCCCAGGGACTCTTTTGCCCCTAGGACCTTGCTATCAGGGCTACCTCAGATAGTACCTGCTGCTTTCAGTAAAAGACTTGATGCTGAGCTGAGTTCCTCTCTGTGAACAGAGTTGGAGGCTGGCTCTAGGTTTAGTGTTATAGGACTTCCAGGGTTAGGAGATTCAAAAAGCTTTTACAGATGAGCACTTTTTTTTTTTCTGAGATCCAGGGTTTACAGACCCTAGGACTGTTCTGCTCACCATTAGCTATTACTGCAGATTAATTATCTCTGTTATATATATCATGCAGGCTGGTCTACTGTCCTTTATAGAGCCCACAGGTGTTTACTGCCCATCAGAACACTTTTATTGTACGTAGTTGTGACTTTCAGGTAGTTCCTCTCACTCCAATTTTCAGTGTCTTGTATAAGAAATGGTTCTTTCTTCTTGGCAAATTCTCTTGTTATTTACTGTGCAGACTTGTGGAAGAAACCAAGCTCTAGCAGAAGGGAAGGGACCTGAGTTTTACTCCTAGTCACGCTGTTGACAGTCTGAAAAACATCACTGCTCTGGGCTGAGGTATGAATGTGTCAGTGTCCCTGTGAGCACTGGCTGGCACAGTTCTTAATGGTGTTTTACAGAATATGCTGCACTGATGGAGCTGCATGTTTTTCTCCCCCTATTTAAATTGGGGCTGAATCTGTCTCAGATTCTGTTGCTGTTTCCCCTGCTATGAAGGTTGTAAATATTTTCATCCTTGCCTGTTGTTTACTATGTATCTGCCCCGTGCTCAGCACAGTGGGACTTGGTGCTGCCTTTGTAACTTGTCTCTCCAAGGAGAGCCCAGAAAGCAACTGGGTAACTGCCTGGAGCGGAGGCTTCTGTTTGTTAGGTGAAGTCATACACCTGCTAATCCTTTTGGAGACTTGTTTCTGTCACTAAGGGCTCTTGAGAAAGCATGACGTAGTCCCCTTTCAGGCAGAGATCAAATAGACACATCAGACAGGGAATCTACTCGAGGGGAAATGGCAAGTGCCCTTCTGGGTCATGATATCAACTTTCCATCACGTGGATATGCATCCAGAAGAATTTAGGTGACTCAAAGGAGGACAGGCTTACTCTACACAATAGAAGGACTGAGTTTTAAGATAGACCAGCCAGATATTTAGCCTAAGCTTTTAAACTTTGTGTTCAGCTTTGATATACATAGCAGTAGGCTTAAAATTACACCTGGCAGTACTCCCCAGCCTGATTTGAGGCAAAGGACTCTTGCACATCATCAGTCTAACGGAGTATTTCTGTGGATTTATGGGCCAATATCTTAATATATCTCTTAAATGGGAGTGAAAACTGTCTTGGAAACTTCCTGAGAGTTATTTCAATTTCCCTTACTCCTCCTAGTGTTCTGCAAGTAACTGATTTTTTGTTTTTAATGGAGTAACTTGCTAAAAATTGCAAGTGAGGGAAGCTAATCTGTCAAGAGCTCCCAACTTCTGAATGTGGAATATTTTTTCCTCCCCTCTCCTGAAAAAACTATTAAACATTCAAAATATTTTGAGGAACGAGAGCTCAGCTGAGGAAACCTTTACTTCTCTCCGCCTAATTCTTGCCCCTGGTGTTTTCAAGGTGTTTTCAGAAGTGTTCTTTGACTTGCCTGTTCCTAAAATATGCATAATATGGATATTATATGTATGATATATATATTACTCCTCTCGAGTAATTAGTAGGTCTTTCTTTTACATAAACTATATGAATAATATGAAGCTGAATCTGAGGATTTGAGCTTACTACTTCATCTATATTTTTCATGCAAGTACCACACACTTGGGTGTCATAGCATTTGACAACCTGCACTAATGTGAAGCCTAGTCCTGGCTTGACAAGGGGTGTTAAAGGGTCAGGCTTGGGTGTGTTAGCATACTGAGGAGAAAGCTTTCATGTTGCCCGATCAAGTTGTGTAAGAAAACAAGAATGAAGAACTGGAGAAAGTGGAGACCTGATTCAAAATCCAAAAGAGTTTTCTTGTAGTCTTCAATGCAGGTCTGTGGACAGCTTTGGACTGAGTGATGGTATGGATTGCTGTGGGATCACTTAAAAATAGTTCCTTAGAGATTTTCCTGAGCAGGAAAAATCCTCATTACTTGAAGACTGTCTGAGCAACCACCCACGGGTCAGACTGCAGCTCTTGCACATGCCAAAAAAAGAGATCCTTTATTAAGAGGAATCTCCTAGAGCCTGCACAGGCTGCACATGAACACTCCCAGGTATACATGATGACTACCATGTGACCCCTATTAAGCCCATTACGGACTTAATTATCAGGCTCAGCTGCCTTTCCAGCTCCTGTCAGTGCCTACAGTAGTGCTGTCCCTCTTACTGTTGGCCTTGGAGCAGGCCTGTGGCATTTGTCTCTGACTTGTGTCAAAAATGCTTGTGAAAGATGTCCAGAGTCTTGGGCTTCCTCATTCATCTCCCACCTTTCCAAAGCAAAGGGATGAAGCTAAAAGTGATTAGAGAAATAATGGTAGTAATGGTTCTTAAACCATGACTCATAAGTAATATTGTGACCAGTACAATCCAGATAACAGGAAGATCAAAATAGACTGTTGCCTCTGACACTTTCCTTGCCGTTATGGGCTCAAAGTTGTGCTGCAGGTTCTTCTAGGAGCTAGGCTGTTACTTTGACTCTGCAGCTGGATACACAAGATGGGGACTTCTCATGTGCCTCTCTGCAGGCAACGTGGCTCTTGTGGAGGAAAACGTGCAAGGTAAATGGGGCTGATATCCCCTCTGTGGTAGCTTGCTCAGCAAATGGACCATGGTCCTTTGCTGCTGGTCCCCTGGGAACTGAGAGAGGTGGTGTGGGTCTTGGAGCACCTGCAAGGCACAGTAAGCTTCAGTGCAGCTTCTTTCCCACACCTGACCTGCTCGTGATGAGGATTTATGGTTTGCTGTTTGTCTTTTCCTACATCCAGAAGATGAAATTTAAGCCTTTGTGGTATGCCTGTTGACCTGTTGATTTTCTTCCTTCTAAAGGAAAGCCAAAAATGAAAGGTTTAATATATAGACTGCCTGTCAGCTGCTGGGTGAGGGACTGCCTCTCTGCTGCTGTCTGTGACTTGTCTGCTCAGCATAACAGGCTGAGGGTGAGATTTGGTGCACAGGGGTGCTTCTGAGAAGAGTCAGGAAGAGATGAAGAATAGAGGGTGGAAGAGAGCCCTGAACAAGCAACTGTGAGTTGAAGCTGTGAGGTCTGCCTGACTGTAGAAGGACAGCTAATGAGATTAATTGTTTTGGTTTTTGCAATGGGACAGTGGTTGGAGGAGTGGATGTATTCTGCTCAAGTGTTTAACCCTGGAGTGCTGATACCACCTCCACTTCTCAGCACTGCCTACAAGCCATCTGATTGTCACTCAGTATCTGATATGCTTCGGTGATGGCTTGTGTCTTGTCCTTACCCCATACTTTGTGAGCACTTACCCATCAGGAGATCCAAAGTAGACATCCAACTTGTTTGTGGGAGGGATTTATTCGTGTGGTGTTTTCCATCAAACAGCACCATGCAAACAAGACTAAGATGCAATGAGGTTTCTATCTGACTCTTCTTTGTGATAGTTGAAAGAGAACAGAAGCTTCTGCCTGTCTCCAAAGCATGTGAGACATTCAGCTGAGCAGTGCCTAAAGTAATATCTCTACTTTCCTGCAAGAAGAATCTGGACATGAAAATATCCTGGTTGCAGCTTGTCTTTCTCCCCTCTTATGCCAGGGTGCTCCTCCTCTCAAGCTCCTCTCCTCCACAGTGTGATTCAGAGCCTCTGGGGCCAGCAGGGCTGTGGCTGTTGTGCTGCAGCAGAGAGCTGAGCTGAGCTGCTCTTGTTCCCAGTGGGCTGCCCTTCAGGCAGTGAGCCTTCGTTGAGTATGAAAGGTCTGCAGGGATGGCCCAGATGGAGTAGTTAAACTTTTATTTGGTTTCTGAGTGTCCCCTTGTTCCTATGAGTCACCTGGCATGTGGCCCTGGTGCCTTGCTATGTGTAGTGCTTTCTGTCTCAGCACCGGAGCCTCTTTGCAGAATGTATCCTTCAGCTGATCTGAGATCTTCTGCATAAAAAAAAAAACCCAGAAGGTTTGCAGAATCAATCATACTAAGGCAGAAATAGCTTTGTGCTGGAGCCAAGGTCCTTTCAAGACAGGAATCATTCATTTGGGAGATTTTAGCAGTACTGGGCTTGTTAGTAATCTCAGCTATTTGAATTCATTGAGAGTTGAGACCCAAACACACAGTGCTCAAAGAAATTAAAAACTATCCCTTTGGAGCACAATCTATTTGCTTTCTAGCTTTCAGCTATTTAAAAGCTGTGCTTTCAGCACTTACACTTCCAGCCACAGAGGGTAGAAAATGGACCAAAGATTGCAAGAGCACAGGGCTTGCCAGAGTAGGGGCTGGATCACATACTAGGCTTTCTGCCTGATTAGCTTTGTGGGCTCCTCCCAGAAATATTTCTTGGCTTCTACATTTCTTTTCCTACTCCCCATGCAACTGTGTCTCCAATAGGAGCTAGGATGTGACCCTGCATGGATAGGGCAGCATTGTTGTGCCCTCTTGTGTTGGCACCAGGGCTATCCGAAAAGTCCAACTTCTGCAACTCTATTGCATAAGTCATAATTTATTGCACAACCTTATTCATATTAAAAGACTGAGGAACCTCTAGGTGTGAGCAAAGGTATTGGAATTCAACTCTAAATTGATCTGCTTGTTGATATCAATTGGGTTTTTTGGGTGGAGAGGTTCAAGGCTCTGTAAATAGTGCGGGTTTATCTTCACTCATGAAGAGAAAATAACATAGCATAGGCTGAAAGGCAAAGCAGCCCGTGTGTATTAATACCTGGTGTGACATTTTGTTGCAGAAAAGGAGATGCCTCTAGTTTACCTGTATGAAGAATTAGCACTGACACTGTTTTTTTTTCCTGCATAGAGGCTGGGACTGCTGCCATCCTATGCACCAGTCCCATTGCTTATTTGGCAATAAGCTAGAAGAGCCTTGCCTGGTACTGGGTATGAATCCACAGTAGGGAGGAATTCTCCCACACACTGCCAGAGAACAGATTTATTGCCACATATCCACACAAGGTGCTGAATTCACCTAAGTGACTTCTAATGTTCTGTTTTAATTGTCCATCTCAGCCAGCTAATAATAAATCACAGCTAAATTTGCAGTGGGCATTTGTGGGGTAGGGAATGAAAGATATTTTATTTATATTATTGCAAGAGGTCTTTTCTATCTTTTCTGGGCAAATGAATTCTATCCTTTTGGTTATATTAAAGATCTTTCAAAACCAGAGTAGCAGAGAGGGCTGCTAGCAGATTGAGCATCACTGTGCAGACTGCTGCATCCCTAGCCAGCAAAATGCTGTGTGCTGGCTGGAGCCCTCAGCTCCACCTGCCTGCGCTAAAAATCGAAATGCAGGGAAGAATTAGAGGTTTCCAGGATAGGTGTGTTTTGTTGTTGTAAACCATCCTATAGAGAGAAACTGTAGATTTGCAACAGTAAGTGCTTCTGGGACAGCATCTGAAGAGTATCAGAAAAACTGTGTGTGAAGCAGTTGTCCCTCTCTTTCAGTGCAGGAGCATTTGGCAGGCCATAATCTGAAGATCTTGCAATTACAGTTAGCTATTGAGTTTCATAAGCTGATTTTTTTTTTTTTAAACATACTATAAGAATCCAATATTTTTATTTCCTGGAATATAGCACTTTCCAAGAGGAGTAGCACTGAGGCTTCTGGGAAGGGTGGGTGTATCATAATTAGATTATAACACTGTCATTATAAATAATTCATATTACAGTAGTGCCTAAAACAAGACTAAGGACAGCTTCTTTTGTGCTATATGCAAATATAATGACTAAGATACTCTATGCTCTAATGAGCTTGAAGTCAATTATAGGTGAGAATGGCAAAAGGCAGTAGAAAATAGCCATTCTGGTCTATACTCTTCTGCTTTCAGTAGGTTTTCCCTGTATGCTGAGACCTCCAAGGCTGTATGAGGTAGCAATTATTATTTCTAACCCAAGAGACCTATTTAAACTGTTATGCTTCAGGTCATAACTCAGCCTCTCTGAGGAAGAAATTATTTCCTGATCCTTGTTTTGTAGGGTTTTTTTATTATTTGTTTGCTTGGTTTGGTTTGGTTTTGTTCTTCTAGAGATAGTTTCATAACTGCCTAATTGGGGAGATAATGTGAAGTTCAACCAGTTCACCATGTCTCTTCATTACAATTCCTACTTGGTTTATTAGGCTAGATGGCCACCTGTGTGGTACATCATATCTTTCCTGTGTACGTATGCTATTGCATACAGACCATATAGTGTTCTGTGATAGGAAAGCTTGGTAGAAGAGTGTAGTCATTGTATTGCTAAATGTCCACGCAAACACAAACCACAGACTGGGCAGCCTATTGGGTAAATATGCTCACCCAGTATCACAAAGGCATCTGATTGCAAGCTGTGTATTCTATGCAAAATGTAACTGCACATAAGAATAAGATTTCAAATAGCAAAACCTCTTCATGTTAGAAGTTTTGTGGTGGACAGTAGTTCAGACCACACGGTAAATGCCTGAGGACTCCTTTGGAAAGTGGTCAGAAATTTTGGGGAAATTCCCAATGGCCATTGATCCTGAAATGTCAAATTTAAGGAAGAATGAGCCAATGGCTCCAGGACCTGAATCTTTGGAGTGCCAGTACTTTGTTGTGGCAACTCTGAGCCAATGTGTAGACTGGGAGGCCTGGTCCAAGAGTAGTTATCAATTTTGCTATTAACTCTGGTGCCACAAAAGGCTTCTTACTTGGATCCTTGGGTTTTGAGTCTCTGCAGATGTGTACATGCAAGTGAAGTATTAACAGTTTATTTTAAATGAGGAAAAAGAAGGAAAGACGATATCCAAACCCGGCAATCTTTTTATGTAGGAAGAGCCCATACTCTTAAAGGCATGAGCTTCATTCACAGTCCTCAAACTATTTGCAGGAACCTGGTTTGGCAGGAGAAAGGCTGTGATTCTTTAATGCAACATTCTTTTCCGATCTTAAAATATTTTATTATATTAGCTCTGGCATTTTTCACATGAGCCTACTTAGGTACCAATAGTCAAACAAGGTCAATAAGCCCCTGAATTTTCAATGCTTATCGAGGCCCACAAAGTGCAAATTCTTTCTGATGGCTCCCTTCCTTGGGCAGTGCATCAGGTCAAAACTACTTTCATTTTCTGTGGAAGCTGTGAGAAAATGGAAGGAAGGAGATCATTACATTCCTGTTCTGCTGCAATAAGCTTTGCAGGTAAATCCATCTACCTGTGAATTATCTTTTGTCATCTGAGAAATGGGGATTAAATTTCTCTCTTGAGATCTAAAGTCTTAGCTTTCATCATGCTGCACATCTTAGCTGGAAGATTAAATACCTGATCATTGTGTGCAAGTGAAATTCAGACCCCTGTCTTGAGGAATCTGCCTACGTACTGCAAAGTTCCCAACTTTGTTCTCCCTGGACAACAGGTTATGATTCAGTAGCCACTGCAATTACTTTGCATTTAATTTTTAAAAGGATTGAGCTAGTATCTGTGCTTGTTCAGTTTCCATTTTGTGCAGTGAAATCTGAGGGCTCTTAAGGATACCCCAAGATACTAGGCAGGGTAAAGCAAGGTGGAGAACAAAAGTGTCATACACGGTGAAAGGCTAAGTGAATTTAAATAAGGAAAGCTAGTCACATTTCAGACACAGTATCATCTTGTTTCTCTGAGTATAAAGCTGGATACTTGCCGCAGTGGTTATTTTTGTACAGGTAAATACTGGTGTATGGAGAAAGAACAGGTGAGGCAGGAATTTGTTCACTTTTGTCTGCTTAGCCTTCATCAGAAGTCTAGAAAGAAATGTATTGTGATATTGTGGAATTGTCTTCAGATCTAAGGAAAAAATCCACCAAGGACATGTGCACAGAAAGAAAGACTTTGGGGGGATGAAGGGAGTTCTCAGATGTTATCCCTCAAAGGTGGAGGCAGAGATCAGCTAGGACAAATGGCTGTTAGCTTTGTTTTGTGATAAGTAGTACATTAAAAAGTAGGTAAAAATCACTGCTTTGGCCCCTTGAGGAAGGGAGCAACTCATGAGGGGATTTTTGGCCATCTGGACTAGCTACTTATTTCATGTCCAAGTGGAGCCTTCATCTTCCAGCAGTTTAAGGAACTTTTGAGACCAAGAGAATCCAGCAAGAGACCTGGGAGTTGGCAGAGCTGCCCTAGCAGGCCACATGGTTATGGAGACTGTCCCACTTGGGAAGAGGTTTCAATGTACCCCTTGGAAAGGTGAAGTTGTGGGATAACAGTCTTGACTCACCTTGGTGGGAGGCTGGAGGCAATCCCAAGGATATTTTTGTGTTGAGTTGTTAGAGTTGCTCCTCTACTGTGAGTCACAGTATGGTTAAAGAACAAAATATTGCATAGCCTTGTACTTGTGAGTACTGCTGTTGTCTTGCCATGCAGAAGGCTTTGATGCATGGTATTTGATAGGTACTGTGTCATATTTGCTACAGTGCTTCAGTCAAAAATGAGAGACAACAGAAATGGTTACAAGACCAAAGGTTACTTGGTGGCTGTTTTCTTTTTTTCTGGTGGTGTAGTTTGCTTTTTCTGTGAGTTGAAACCAACTAGGAATGTTAGATTGAAAATATCCTGAGGCTTTCTGCAGGGGACATGCCAACTTCTTCACAAAATACAAGGGTGGTCTAATGAGAAATGATACCAACAGTAGGTAATAGGGTAGAAATCCACAGTGGAAAGTAACTAAATGAAATCTTAACTTGCCTGATTATCCTCTCTTCTTTTTCAAGGCATAATTTATCTGATGGAAGAATTTCCAGTGTGTTATGTTTGCTGCTGTTGGAGCACATGTCCAAGACTGGTTTGTAGACTTGTGCCGAGGGAAGAGATTGACTTTAATGTAACATATGCTGTAGTAGCATGGCCTAACCAGTATGAAAACTCTGTTCAGAAGAAATAGAACTGTGTGTACAATGTGGCCCTTCTGTCTTTGTCATTTTGTTCAGAAGTACTTTTCAGAAGCCTGGTGAAAATAAATAATAAAAAAGGGTACTGAAATTGAGAAAAATAAAATAATCTGTCCTGATATTTTCATCTAGGGATACTTAAGAATCTGAAGAATCTGATATAAGAATCTGAAATCCACTGGGGGAAATGAATCTGTAATGACAGGGGTGTACAGGAGTTGTTCTGAGAACTGGAGGAAGACATAGAGCTAAAAATAAAACAAAAAACAAAGCAAGGCAAGATGCTGCACTAAGTTAGCCCACTCTCTGTATGTCTTTTGTATAGGTGTGGGGGACATGGCAGGCAGCATCTGACTGCTTCAGAAAGCCTATTTTTATTAAGTTTTGCAAGTAGTCAAAGGAAAAGACAACAATTTCAAGAAGCTAAATCAGTCAATATTGGGTAAAAAACCTTTAAGGTATCTTCTTCTGATGGTGGATCTTACTTTGTTTTCCTCCTTCTCTTCCCTTGCACTTCCTGCCCCAACAGGAAAGGATCCAAGTGACTCTTCCTGCAGCATCATTTTCTGAAGTCCTGTTTGGTTCTCAGTGTACACAACATGTTGCTGAGTCTCCTCTTCCCTTGGGAGAAACCAATTAGAGATCTGACCCAGAATGAATTCTTAATTGCAGGTTTCAATCTAGTATAAAGGGGACTGCTGTTATTTATTTAGCCAGGAAGGGAAAAGCATCAGTACTGGCACCAGCTTGTAATGTGAGTTCTTTACAATGGTGACAGCTAGCTTTCCCAGGAAGAGTGGGCGACAGCAAGGCTTTTAATGAGGGGCAGGTGGCTGCTTGCTGTGTGCAAATCCAACTGCATTGGTTGGACTGGCTATAGTAGGCTACATGGGATGCTGCACATACATGTGTCTTCTGTCCCTTTTTTAAGAGCTCTGCAGTTCTTAGCTGTAATCCCACACCAGCTTTAGGAGGGTGATGGAAAGGGAGGGGTGGCGAAAGTGCTTCATGCTCTCCTTGTACCCACAACAGGTTTCTGTAAAGATCTGCTGGAATTAAAGTTTAAATGAGCTTTCAGGAAAACCCACTGGCAGTTACTAACTGGTGTGGGGGCAGATTATTGTTCAGCTTACTTTCTGGGGAAAATCCATCATAACAGCACTTATTTCCATGATCCCTATTTTTGGCAATTTTTTATTTCTTTATATTCGTCTCTGGAGTGCTCTTGGCCTTGCTAATAGAGGTGTTTTTGTTCAGTAGAGCAGATTGCACAGATCACTTCACTTGCAGAGTCCTCAAAAGTAGCTTGGTTTGAACAAGTCCATTGTTTTTTTTCCCCTCTTAGAGCAAGAGAAGTCCTTTAATCCATCAGAAGGTGTTGCAAAGTGAACAGTATTGATGAGAGATGGCATATGGACAGACTGGGAGAAAGATGTTCAAGAAGGGAATAGCATCTCTTGAGGGAAGGATGCAATGTTGCTTTCGTTTTCATCATTCTCTGCCAATATGTCATACCCTTGTTCTTAATCTATAGAGTGGAGAGAGTGCACTACTTGCATCTATTTAGTATTTTGCCTCTCCCATAAACAGCCAAGGCCGATGATGAATGATCTGTGACGTGGATGCCTTTCTTCTCCATTATCTCCAGATAATTTCATCAATTACTGAATGGACATCAATGTCCTCAGACAGATTGAAGTGTTGTCACAGGTGAAAGATGTCAGCCCCATTATCAACTTCCTTCAACAGCTTTTTCCTTTACAGAGCACCCCATATTACAACTAAGCACAATATTAGTACTGAACAAGAATGAAGATGCTAGGAGAGTTCATCTGCTAGCTTAAAAGAAGCTTCACAGGTGGCATTGGAGGTGGGCTATACCTTGCCCTCTGGGGAAAGAGACTTGGTGGCTTGGCTCCTCAACCATATCAGAAGCAATGTTGAAAGTCCCTGTACTGTGTAAGATACCAGAGCTGTGCATTTGCTTACATAGAGGTTAGCTGAACTCTTCTCTTTCTGCTGAACCAGATCTTAACTTATAGACCAGATCATCTGGCAGACCAAAACCAGTCTTGGTTGCCAGTGGAGTGATAGTATCAAGGTCTGACATTTGTCCCTTTCAGAGGGCAAGACTGATAAAGCTGGAGCTAGCCTGGACCTAAGGCAACCCAAATCCCTGGGCATGGCAGGTCCATGAGGCTAAGCTTTTCATCCAGTCTGTGGGTTTAAACCTTCAAGTTGGCTGAATCTGTTATTGGGTCTAGTTTGGTAGAGTATCTCAAAGTTTAGGTATATGTATGTGAAGGTAGCTGCTGTCTTCTTTTTAGAAGTTATCTAAATTTTGACAGCCTCTGATTCTCCCATAGAAAGCAGAATACTAAAACCTACTCTGATACCAAATTCCTTAAAGTAAGCTACAGAATGCCTTACCAAAAGCAACCTCATCCTCTTCCAAGTAACTAATAGTTGAGTGTGAAGCTCAGCAGTGCTCCCTGTGCTGCTCACCTGGGCACAGGTAAGTCATGAGTGCAGGTGAAGACACAAGACTACAAGTGCATTTATCTAAAGGTCTTTCTCTTTTGTCTTTTTAATAGCTGTATTTGCTATTAAACAGCAAAATACAGGGAGCAAATATAGTATTTTTTCCTTCTTTGCATCCTTTCTCATCTCTTCCCATGTGTTGGAGCAGCTGTACTGTAGGGCGGTAAGAAAGTGTGCAGGTAAATATTGATCATGTCTTTGTAGTAATTCAGCAAAGAGGCATTTCTTTACTTTTCACCTGAATTGCATCCCTTCTCTCAAAGGAACTAGTTACTGAGAAGCATCCTTAGGAGATAAATCCTTACATTCGTGAATGAAGTAGGCCTTTAAAATAATACAGAATTTCTGATAAGTGATCCCCAGAGTCCTATAACCATTTTGCTGTCTTCATTAGTGCCTGAACAACAGGGGATGTTGTGTGGGGGAAGGAAAAGGAGGTGGGAGGCAGCTGATGAGAGAAGTGATGTACTCTGCTAGCAAAATAGCTCATCTGAATCGATACATCTAGGACCTATGTTTCCTTTCAACTGCCTTATTCTGAGCAACCACATTAAGAAGGAACAAAAATATGTAAAGCTGTACTAACTAGATGGCCATGGAAAAACAAGATACCTATTGGCAAAGCTAGTGCTGCCATGATGGGAAACCCACACACAATTGGGATCATCATGTTGCTGCTATGTGGTAGCATTGATTTGCTGCAGCCCTGGCTTGGCACATGTGCCAGTGCTCCTTTGCGCTTTCCTTTGCTCCAGTGCAGTGTTCAGCAGCAGAAACTTGTCTTTTTTTTTTTTTTCCTCTAGCGCTGAGGAAAATAAGTGCAACTGGAGGAGTACAGATAAAGAGGGAGGAAGAGCTTACTTAGACACCAGATATGGAGAGAGGTGTGGTATTTCTAGGAAAGGACCTAAAGGATTGCTAACTGTCCTTAGGGCTTATTCTCTCTAAAGTGTAACCCTTCTCAGAAAGGAGCTAAACCTGGTAGACATCAGAGTCCACTGAGGCACTGACATGTGTGAGTGTGTTTTAAGGCTAGCAGTGCAGCATGGAACACCAGAGCCTAAGCCCTCTCTCCCTTCCACCCTGTCAAAATCAAGGCTGCTTTTCCTGTAACACTGCCCTGCCAGCAACTATGAATCTCTGCTGCTTGACATGAGTCTATCATCTGAGGATGTAGTAGTTTAATAAGTTTGAGCTTCTGCTCAAACTTAACTGTGGTAGTCCCTCAGGCCACTAATGCTGCTTATTACTCCCGCAGGGTCCAAGGGAGCAGATGCAATGGCTATATAGAGGACTCTGAGGACAGCTGTGTAAAAGCAGCTCATGAAGTGGTCCACAGGCTTCAGTTTGGTTGGAAACTGCCTAGTCCTACATCAAATGCCAGTGTAGGGGATATGAATATTGCAAACCAGGAAAGACCAGGAAAAACAGATCTGTCTTGTGAAGGAAGTAGATATGAGGAAAGAACCAGGGATCTCTCCATAACTGAAATTCAACTAAAATAGGGATACAGTTTTAAGCTAGGTCTCTGTTGGCTATTTACCATGGTGGTGACTCTTCCTCACCAGGATTTCTCCAGATGGTTCTCTACTGCAAACTTGTCTTCAAGAAGAAGACATCCTCTACCTGGTGCTTGTGATGGAAGTTGTACTCTCTGCTACCTGGGGTAGAGTATTGGCTCCCTTGCTTCCCTAAGGATGGCCTTTATCTGCTGTTTGTTTTCTTCCCTGAATGCCTGTTTTCAAGGGGGAAAGCTCAGTTATGCTCCACTCTTGCCAAAACCCTGGTGAGGGCTGTCACAGAGTCCTTTTCAAACTATCTGCTGATGTGGACTGCAGGCAATGGTTGCTGCTTATGCTGGGTGGTTTCTGGGGCTTTTAGGGGCAGAAACACTGTTTTGCAGACTTTAGCAGAATATAGGCTCTATGTTGAAGAAATTGTCATCCTTTATTTTCTCCTCTGAGACCCAGCAGTTGAGTTATTTGCATCCAGCTGTGGCAAAAATAAATATGAAAGATTCTTATTTACTGAACTCTGGAAATGAATAATGAATACATCATTTTAAGTGGTTCTTTAGTCTGCTACAGAGTGCTATCCTGAGATATGAGGAATAACATGAATCTTGGGTAATATGAAGGACAGTCATCCTTTGGTTTTTGAATGAACAGATCACAAGATGAATGGAAGAGCTAATTGCTGCTTAAAGCAAACTTTTGGGACCTTTGTGTACCTAAGAAGAAAACTTAGCAGTGTGCTGAACCTTAATTTTTAAACACAGAAGGTGAAAGATGGGCTTGAATTACAGTTGCTTTGAGTTGGTGTGATGCCATTGACTTCAACAGAGAATTTACAACTGTCTCATATCAGCTTCATGGCAATTTGTTTGAAATGCAATAAGAAATGAAAGACTAAGCAAGGTTTTGCAGCAAGATTCCAATTTTCTGGAAGAACCCATGGTGACAGAAAAGTAGAATATATGACTGACTTGAAGTGATTTGTTACATGTCTTGTGTTAAATGCATTAGGTATCTTTGGCATGATGTCTGAGTTTAGGCTTTATTTAAAAACCAAGAAAGCTGTTTGGAACCTTCACCTATTTAGGAGGCTGGCTCACACTTCAAATAAGTCATATAGCATTTTTTCCGAGCCCTGAAAGATTCTTACAAGTTGATCTTCAATTATTGTTATATCTTAAAAGGTTTTTAGGACAGCTATTCATCTTGGGTTTGGTCTCCCTTGGAATCTTCAGTGGATAGACTCATGATAGTGAAAGCACTTTATGGATAAATGACTCAAGAAATGTTTCCTTTTTAGAATGTCTTTAAAATAGCTTCCTTCAAATTATAGAATCGAAAGGACTCTATAAGAATGTGAATGCGTATATAAGCATGGTGCAAGTGTGAAACTGCATGGATAAAAAAAAGGCCAGTTTAAAAATTAACAATCCAGGAAAATTAAACTCTTGGAGTTTGTATAGCAAATGTGCAATATTTTCAAGTTATTGACAAGGAGAAAATATGCATGAAACCAGCAGCTCAGCCTTATCAAGGGGGCTATTTGTTGTCAAGGCATCTTTCTAATCTGTGACTTCCAGACTTGTCAGAGGACTGAAGTGAAGGTGTTGATGAATGGTGGAGGTCTAGGAGCCTTGGTGAGGATCAGGGTGCTGCCTGAGTTAGTATGCACAGCCCTTTCTGCCCTGCCCTCATGGTCCTGTGCCTGATCCCCATGGCATGATAGCTGTGTCTCTGGAGCTTTGACAGGCAGTTTTCTATAGGAAAAAAAATCCTTACTGAGGCTGTCTTCCATTTCCACTCAATAAAACAGGCATTGGCTAGATGGTGTGGAAGTAGATAGCACTTGTAGGGCTCCCTGCCAAGCTTCTTGCGAGCCAGATATTAGTGGCAAGTGAATTTACCTAAAGTAAGCCCTTTCACATATGATGTGAAAAAAGTTTAACTTTCACTTTCTTTCACACTTGAGAGCCTATTACAAGCTAGTAAACTCTTTAGTGTAACATGTGGTTGTTATTGTCATGTGTATGTGACATAAATGTGGTAAATAACCTTCCTTTCACACCAAGGTTTGCATCTTGTATCAAGGTCAAGTCTGTTTTTCTTAAATCACTCTGATTACTCTTTTGCCCCATCCTAAAAATCAAGGGGTTTTATCAAATTCAAATTCATGTGTTGCTACATGTAAAGATAATTTAATTTTTAAAACATGTCGGACATCTATTTGAATTGGGAGCTAGATCCCTAAATATCTTTCAAAATCTGGAGCTCTGCACCAGATGGAGAATCAGGATTTAAAGAGTAATTTCACAAAGGAAGCGGAGCATCTTAGTGAAATCATTTCCTTTAGCAAACAGTTGCACAGCATGAAGAAGGCAAGCAGATCCAGCATCTTGCACAGAGAAATCATACTTACTCTCCTCATACTTCTCTTCTAGTCCTTTTTTTTTTCTTTTTTGCTATAGATGTACATCACGGCACTATGCAGAAAGCATATCAAGCTAGGTATTAGTTGGCTTCTTCTTGGCACCATGCAGCAGGTTGGAGTACTTTGGTGTGTCTTAGTAAAAGCTGAACCATTCTTCCGTCCTTAAATGATTTAATGTAGATATAAATGTCATAAATACATAGAACAAGAATTATTGGCCTGCAGAATTAGCCCAAGATAATGTCAGAGGCTCTTAAAAGCAGACTGTTGGTATGAGGCTCATGTAATTGGATGTTGAGCCATGTTATCTATATATGCACCTGAGGTTATGTGCAAATATAGAGGCTGCAGTTGGGGTTAGTAAACCCAGGAGATGGACAAGAAAATTCCAGCAGCCACTGATGTCTGAGTAATAAAGATTGGTAATGTACCTGGTAGGGAAAATTTAATCTCTGATCATATTTCAAGACAATAGTGACACTGCTGATTCTGGGTAATGTGCCAGGCATTAATGACAGTCTAGAACAACTCTCCAAAGCTTCCTTATCCTGAGTGCTGTGGACATGTGCAATGCACAAACAAGTTTGCAGTATCTGGGCAGGAAAAGAAACTTTCTAGACAGGTGGAGCTCATCAGTTTTCAAAAAGCAGTAGCTTCTCCTTAGAGATCAAACAACTGCCATATGGTGCTGTCTTTCCTATAGCACCAACATATTTAGCTCTGCCAGGGGAAGTCTGAGGAACTGATTCTCAGTGGCCATGTAGAATATGGCTAAAATTGGAGTAAAACACTATCAAAGCACAGAACAGCCTTGGAGAAATAAAGCTGAATAGCAAGTGCAGGAGGGGAGTGATGCAGTGGGTCTCTTCGAGGAAGGAGATACTGCTGAATTTGACCTCGGAGATTTAGTTGGAAAAAGGTGGGGAAGAAAAATGCTAGAACTCTCTATATGACTAGACTTCTCCACCAAGCTCTGAATCAACATTATTTCAGTTAAAAAAAAAAAAATCAAAATAATTGCACGCTACTGCTCTGATTCTCAGCTGTAAGACCAAATCTCATTAGGAGTTGCAATAACAGCACATCTAGCTGAGAGCAAAATTTGGCTCAGAACCCTCTCACTTCCACACCACCCACTTTTCATTTGAGTGTTTGAAGTTGCTGCAAAACATTTTTTTGAAAATTAGCTATTAACTACGCACTGTAGTAATTTTTCTAGCAACAACCGTTATATAGTACATCTGCATTGTAATAAACGTTTTGTGGTAACTTATATTTGTCTTGTTATTGTCTAGCAAGTCTTGTTAATGCCAATCTTGTTCTAGTGCTGACTCAGTTGATGAGCATAATTTTGAGATGTAGGCAGCCCTAATTTGTGATCATCTGGGGTTTCACAGAGTATCCAGAACCTTCCTCAAAAGCCATTTTGCAAGTGTCTAAGTCATGAAATCTTTGGGCTTAAGGTTGCTTCGTAAATGTAAACTAGCATTTATTGTTTGGGCATTACAAATGCAGTTTTAATTTTTACTTTATCAATACTTCATTAATAAAGTGATCCACACAGGAACCATTTGTTACTCTGTTTCTAAGCAGCTTACTGTGTTACATCAGGAAACAAAAAAAAAGCAAAGCTCATAGCATTAAAGACAGCTTTAAAATATTCTTTTTTCCTTTGTCTCCCTTCCCCCTTTCAGGCATTCTGCTTCAGTAGCTCATGTTGTAATTGTACTACGCTTCGAGTGACTTGAAAGCATCCATAATGCTGCATCACTGGCACTGAAAGCAAATAAACTATTTTTGTGCAGCAATCTGTAAGCTGCACTTCAAGAAACGTTTCCTCATCTGCTGACAGATACTCAGGAAGACTCAGCAAGGCCTGAGTGAAGAGGGCACTGGCAGAATGAGGAAACTTGCCTCACTTTCCTTGATGCATTAAACTCAAAGCAACTGGAGGAGAGGGTCTAATGGCAATGGATTTTCCCCTCTCTGGCCATCAGCACTTTGAGAGTGAATGGTTCTGCTGTTGTACTGAGACACTCTTGTCCATGGTTCATATTCAGTGCATCAGCCACAAAGAAGTGAGTGCAAGAGGAGCAGGTAAAGGCAGTGGCCTTGCAGGATGGCTGGTCCCTAGGGCAGACACATGCCAATGCAACCTGCTAAAGGGCATGAGATGGGGTGCCAGGGGATGGGACCTTGATATATAACTTGGCGATACAGACTACCCAAATGTCACTGGTTTTCAGTGAATCCTTTTTCAAATTTACTCATTTTACAAGTTAGGAGATATTTTTGCCTTAATGCGCTCAAGTTTTGACCTTAAGAATAAGTTGCTTCCCCTCTCTGCTTCTTGTGTCATCTCTGGTGATGGATATGGTATTTGGAGACCTTCACACCTGCAGGTGATAATGCAGTCAGCTGAGGGCTGGCAGCAACAAGTTCATCTCCCGGGGTGGCAAGTTCATCTTGCTGGGTGGCAAGATTAACTACACAGAGGGTGTTAGACACCTGCAAGATGTAACCAATAGCAAGATGGGCTCTTATATTAAGCTGGTTTGGTTTGTCCTTAGATCTGTCCCTCCTGGGCAAAATCCTCTCCTTCCTGGAAAATCAAGAGTCATCCTACCCTGGAATCACAGCTGGCATCCAGGAAAGTTGCTCTTACCTTGTGGTTTGGTTGTATTTTTTTTTCTAGGCAGTTTCTTGTAACTCTCTTCAGATTTAAAGCTGTATTTGTTGAAGTCTTATGTTCTTTCCCCCTCCAGTATTTCACAGGAACCTTCTTCTTTTTTTATGTCTTCTGCTAAGAACAAATCACTTTCCTCTGCACTGTTGGAGCTGCAGTTTGCTGTGCTCTCTCTGTACAAGATGCTCTCAGACTGGAAAATCAGAACAGACCTTTTGAAGACTCTCTCCCATACACCACTTTCAAGGCTCACCTGCTTTGTAGTAACCAGAGTTGACACCAGTTTACTTCAGTGTTAATGGATGCTTTCTCTACTTCTTGGTCTTTGTGAATGAGCTGTTGGCAAGTGTTCCTGACTGCAGCTGCTAGAGCCTCAAGCTCTCTTTGTACACAGATGCAGTAGTTGCCTTCAGTGAGTCCCTGAAGTCCATTGCTGCAGTGTCAAAAGCTTGGTTCATCACAGGAATTGAGCAGAATCTGGTGAAGGCAAGTTCACCAAACTGCTGTTAGAGCTGGCTGTGCTAGGACACACGGGGGACTGATACCTGCACCATTGTGCAGTGTAGTGTGAGGGCTGTAATTGTACGTCTGGTGTCCTAGCTAACTCCAGTTAATATATGAGCATGGTGGTACTATTATCTAGGATAAACCTACCCTGCATCCTGAAAAACCCAGTAACGTTCCTTCAGATGAGGAGAAGCCAAGTTTAGGCTTTTTAGTACTCATATTACTTTAGTGACTGCAAGTTCTTGGAACTGGTTTGAATTTTAGCCTGAATTTTAGGAGCCTAGAGGTGGAGGAAAGCCACTCTTCCTCCCAGAGTAGTCTGGCCTGGGTTGGAATTAACCTCTTTGTTCAGCGCAGAGGAAAAAAAGATAAATCAAAGGAGGCCAGGCTTGACCTACATTTGATCCTTGCAACATGCTAGTTCTGCTTCCTGTGCTTTACCCTGTGGTAACCTTTTGTTCCTAGAAGGTAGGTAAGAACTACTTTGAGGCATTGCTGTATGTTTTATACAGCAAAGCATTCCTTCCAACAGAATCACAGAACATTAGGGATTGGAAGGGACCTCAAAAGATCATCTAGTCCAATCGCCCTGCCGGAGCAGGAACACCTAGATGAGGAAAAGATAATTTGAAGATTGTTATTTCAGTTACAGGAAATCCCAAAATGAAATTAAAAAAAGGAAACTTGTTCTTGTGAAGTCTTCAAATCTCATAGAATTCAATATCTCTTTAGGTTCTGACATTATGGATGGGATGATTGCCACTGATATCTCGTATGTGCAGTATGCTTCAGAATAAGATGTTTTGCCAAAGTCTCTCTTGCCACCAATCAAATCTCAGTGAGTGGGAAAGGTGATCTGCTTCAAAACCAGCAGGGTGAGGCATGGGTGCTGGCATTTGAAATGTCAGATGTTATGGCTGAGAAAAGTATGGATATTTTCCTCCAGTATTTTGATTACTGCATGTGAGAGAGCAGATAACAGAAATTGGTTACTCAGAGGGCAAGAAAGGAGATTCAGAGTAGCGTATGGTAGTCCAAGGCTGAGCTGTGCCAATGCACTTTTTTTTTTTCCCCTCCCTTCTGCTTTCTGGATAAACATGGCTGAGGGAGGACTGGAGGAAAGCTTTTTGGGGTTGAACAGGACATCTGACCTGAAATACAATATCTGAATTTATCAAATGGGGAACAGAGGCATAAAGAAATAGGGAGAGCCTTTCACAAGCCTTAAGTGATGACTGGTTCCCCTGCATGCTCCCTATCCTTTTCTCAGCTGCCACTTACCTCCAAGCTCCTTTGAGTCTTTAGTGGATGGAAATAAGGGTCTGCAAGGGCCCTTGTTTAAGTGGAGCATAGGCAGCTGCCTGAGGCCATGGAGCCTCTTCCAGCATCACTTCAGTGCTGGTGATGCTGTGTTAGATTTACTCCAACAGATACACCATAACCATACAAGAGGGGTCACTGGCATGACTTACAGGCAATATTAGGGCTTTTCAAGAATGTGATCCACCAAGCAGTGACTAGGCCTCTTGGTGCTCATCTGTGAGAGTAGGATGTGCCATGTTGCTCTGTAATTAACATGTCCAATGATCTGTTTTGGTTTACTTTGAGTGAAGAAGGAGATGCAGTAGGTGCAGGTGAAGTTGGGTGTAAGTGGCTTTTCCTAGCAGCTTGTTCACTGCAAAATGGGCTGCCTCTGTGGTGGCACAATGTACGTGCACTAGCTGGTGCATCATGATGGTGTTTGCAAACATTATTTGTCACAGCTGATGCACTGCGGAGAGAAGAAAAAATAATATGTGCAAAAATCAAGATGTCTGTTGTAGGCAGCAACATCTTCAGAAGTTTCCATCTGTAGCAGGACTCAGCCATAAAAGCTGAGCTGACCTATTTCGCATTACTGGTTCCTGACATAAGCAAAATGCTATCTAGTCCCAAATCATTTTTCTGAGGGCATTCGATGTCTTTTGACTGGGTTTTGTCAGCCAACCCTTTTTCCCTTCTGCTATGCAATCTACTCAGGTGAACTCATCTGAGCAGCAGTGAATTGCTTGGGGGGCAGAGAGCAGCTTGACCTTATCAGTGGATCTGCCCCTTTTATTTGAAGGATGCTAGGTTATCAAGTCAAAGGTAGGAGATGGCAAACAGTGTTTGCTGGAGAGAAACATCAGCTCCTGCCACATTGCTCCTCCTGCACAAAAATTAATTCTTTTTTAATTAATTAAAAAGGAAGGATGAGAGGAAACTAGAAATCAGTATGTCTTACTGTGTGGCATTGCATTTAACACCCACGGGGGGCTGAGACCTTTAGACTAGCTTTACTTGCTTCTGTGGACTACCAGAGCAGTAAACTATTGAATACCTGGGCCAGGTACGTGAGGGCAGAGAGTCTTTACCAACAGGTTTTGTGGCTACAGGGCAATTTTTGCCAGCCTTTGTTTTCATTCCAGGATCTAATGTGATCCTGCAGGTTAAAGGGTCTTTCATATCTGATCCCTCTGGGACCAGCTGTGTCCTTGCCTGTTCCAGGACTACTGCTTTCCCCCCTTTCTTTTCTTTCTCCTCTTGCTGCTTGTCCCATCCCAGGCTTTCAGTCCTGCTCATCCCACAAAGGTGGCTCTGAAAAGGTTCCCATCACGTATGATCTGGCCACACTTAGTTTTCTTGTCTCTCCATAATACCTCATGCTTTTGTGCATCTGTGCTTGGATCTTGCACAGTGACCTTCCTGTGTCCATCTCCTGCTGGACTGCGAGCAGGCAGCACAGTTTATTTGCTGTGGAATATAACCTGTTAGCAGATTTTTCTCCTTTAACATGAAAAGGCTGAATCTAATACAGACAGTTCTGCTGCTAAACTTTGCACCATAAACTCTCCAAAGCGTGATTTGCGCTTGCAGAGCACCTCCCTTTGTCCCTCTCTAGTAGCCAGTAGGTGAGCAAAGATTTATGAACTTCTATCACCAAAACAGTTTGCAGAGTAATTGGGCTTGCTATCAGATGTTGTGATTGCTGCTTGATGACAATCGTTGTGTGGAATATCAAGTTATGGTTGCAAAGGAATAGCAAGTCAGAGCCTCTGTTGATAACAGTCTCTGCAGTCCCACTGAAGGCAGCACAGCTACACCATTTCACACCACACATGGTGTATGCCAGTCTTTATCTGGCATCTATACCTCTAATAGGAACATAAGCTTTGCTAAATTAAGAAGGAATATTTTTGTGCTTTAGTACAAGCAGACTAACAATCCTGGCTTATTTTAAGGATATGTCTTAAAAGCATTAAAAGGGGCATAAAATAATAATATATGTAATTTACCACTGTGGAGACTGTCGAGTGTTGTCATGCTACTGGCATTGTATTTAATACATGGGCTTCTAAAAGGCATCACTAATAGAATTTGCATTAATATACACAGCTTCTTTAAAAATTAATTAGCCAAAATAGAGCATCATGTGCTGAGACTCTCAAACAGGAGAGAAACATTGAAGCAGTAGCAAAATAAGCAGTCTTGAAGCTGCTTGGAAAGCTGAGGGCGGCTAGAAATATTACCCCAGCCATTCCCTCCTGCCCACTGCATCCTGATGGGGATGCAGACATAAACTGACAGCGCAAAGCATTGCCATGAAAAATTGTGAAGGAAATCGTAGATTTGGACTGGGCCTAGAGGCTGTTGTGCTGCTGTGAAGGCTGTTGTGTTGCAGCTGTAAGCTGGAAAAGCTGCGAAGAAATATAAGGAACCTGTTAAGTCACTAAAAGAAAATGTGATCTTTCATAACATTTTCCTAGAGGCTGGGAGGCGCCAGCAGTCTGCAACTTATGTAACACACCTAAGTGTGGGTCGCACATTTATGTGCCAGCACAAACTGAAGACAAATACATTGCAGAAGATTTGCATAGGTCAAAATGTCCAACGGCAGCAGTGAAGCATTGTGGAGCTTATCAAGGAAATTTGTGGTAACCCTCACCCCAAAGTCCGTCCCTTTATTTTTTTATTTTTTCATCAGCCTGCAAATGCAATGGCAGATTGGCTTGGGATGCTGTTTACTTGACTGATTTAATAAATTAGCAGCAGACATGCACCTTCATTCTCCAAGACCTTTGCTTTCTTCATGTGCTGGAAATGGCTGTAGATGCATTTTGCTGCTCTGTACAGAGGAGAAAAAGCAAGCATTTACTGGTCATGTGTATTGGTTACCTTTTGTCAGAAGCTGAACAAAGTTAACAGTATTTCTGCTGTCACTTTGGCAGGTTGTGGCCTGCTCTTCTTTTGTACCTTGCCTCTGTTAGGTTATAAGTCTGAGCTGTGGTGTGACCATAAGGGATCAAACTTCATTGCCTATGGGCATCTTTTGTATTGAGGGGAAACAGGCTCAGCAGTGCTGTGTGTACTGCAAGCTATGAGTTTTATTGCTGAGCTCTTTCCAGCTTTGCCCCTTTCGTTCCAAGAACTTCCCCCAGCTATAGATATTTTCCTCCCTTACTACCTGTAAGTGAATGGTCTCTCTTCTGTTATCTGTTAAAATTATGAATAATTCCCAGCTTTCTCATATACTGTTGTCTTGAAGATATTTATAAGCTGTGATCCTGGCCCTTTTGAGTCAAGGCAGTGCCATTGTTTCTATTGCAGTAACATATGTTGTCTTGTCCAATTTCAGCACTTGTAACTCAGTAGTGGAAGTTCTGTGTCTGCTGGAATTTGGAAAGTGGAGTTTCAGACTGGGAGCAATTAAAAAAACCAAATACAGCTATTAATTGTCATACTTATGGAAGAGCAAGTGAGATTAACTTTTTAGTTGCAGTCTGGCTGCTTTTGGTAAGTTAGTTTTTGAAGTCAAATGAGTTTCAAGCAGTGCAACCTTTCTGCTTTTGCTGCAGCTGCTATCCTCTCAGCATCTCCATCTGTACGACACATGAGTGCAGCTTGGGGAAGGGAGCTCGCATTCAGGCTCTGCAGCAGTCTCGGTGGGCAGCCAACTCTGGGCCAATATACTGTAAGCTAAAATATAACTGAAGACCAGAAAAGCTTCCCCTTTTAGGACAAATCAGTTTATCTGAATCCAGCCCTGGTTAGTACTTGTAGACTTTTCTGCTCTCCATGGTTGGAGAGGCATGCCAGGCATAGACACCAAAAGTGTCTGGGTTTGTTTGGTTTTCTGGGTGGTTTTTTTTGTTTGTCTTAAAGGAGGTTATTACCATAAGATCTGATGTGTTTATTGAGTGTTTTTCTGATTCACCATTTCGGATCCATGTTTATTCATGCAGTGGTCTGGGTTACCTTCCCTCTCTAGTCCCCAGGAAATCATGTTATTAGTGATAAATGCTCAGATTGCTGGTAGTGTCTGAGGATTCACTGCACAGAGTAAGCTCAGGGGACTTAAGCGTCCCCTTGGGAGGGCTGAGGGGGTGGTTGGCAATGAGAAACCACCTACACTCAGTTCTGCAGCTAAATGAGACACAAATAAAATGTTTTCTCACTAAGCAGGGAAACTCAAAGGGCTCCTTTGCCGATAAGTTGTGCTGAGTATCAGAAAGGGAAGGCAGATGGAGGGGAATATGTATAGGGATCCATTAATTTCCATCCAATGTGGGATGAACTGGGAGCTGGGACATGATCAGAAGTCATAAAAAATGAGGGATATTGGAAATGGTTTAAGCCAGACTCCAGCTCTCAAAGACAGGCTGAAAGTGCAAGAGTGGGTCTGAGGAGTTAAATTAGTCAAGAATCTCTAGACCTAGGAAGGGTTTGCCTTTATATCAGAATGAAAATAGGTATTTTTCTGTCTTTCCTTGCCTATACTGGTGGGAATGCCACTCTAGTGACTACCTTGAGGACCTCCCCTCACTGTGCCACTTCACCACTGCCCTATTCCCCTAGCCCATTGGCTCTGCAAGCTCCCTGCTCCAGAGGTAGGAACTTGGGTTTACAACCAAGGTTTGGGGTTTGTTGCTGCTCCCAGTTTTTGGTGGGGGACTCCCCTGAGTCACTGCTCAGACTGCCCTGTGCATCTTCCAAAGCCAAGACCCAGAAAGTGCTGGGAACAGCAGGCAAATTCTATCTAGGCAATGATGGACCTGTCAAGAAGTGAGGAAGGAGGGTTTTGGAGGACTGCAGTGAAGTAGGTGACTGAAAACATTCAGGAACATTGTAAAAAAGTGAAAGAGAGGCTGACTGAGATGCTGGGGAGGGCAGGCCTGTCTCTGAGAGACAGAGAAATTAGACTCTCAAGACAGAGTTGCACATCCTCAGTTACTCTGTGCAATTCACTGAGAACAAGCAATGTTATGGGAAGGGTGCTGTGTGCAAAGCAGCTGCTCTGTGCTAACATTAAGGATATTTATCTTGTTGATACCTTGCTATCTTTGATTTCTCCAGAAACAAAGTGAACCCTGTAAGGCATTTCTTTTTCTCTCCTTCCTCCTGAAACATGATTATTTGAAGGAATTCAGGAATCATGTCATTTAGGAAAAGCTTCCCAGGGAAAGCAGCTTGCAGAGCTGGGTGTGCCAGCTTCTGTCTGCTACATGCTGTACTCCAAGACCAAGTCAGGAGCACATTGGGAAATACTGATCTGATGCTGCGGTGAGTGCCTGCAGCTCCATGGTAGTCCACGGGGATTTAAGCCATCCGAGGGTCTGAAGCAGCAGCAAAACATGGTAGCAGGGGACTGAGGGTGTAGCTAGTGAGAGGCAAATCCTTGCCTTTCCCTCTGTTTCCAGTAGCACCAGTTATTCAACCTCAGATTTTTTCTGCTGCCAATCTGTGGGACAGACCTGACCTCCCAGCAGCAAGGAAAGCGTAAATCTGAAGCACACCTCACCCTGTGTCTGCAGCAAAAGCTGCTGATATTCACAAGAAAATCCCTGCGCCAGTGGGGCAAGGCCTGTATTGGGGGGGCTATTGCAGTATGAGGGATTTGGCAGTGTGATGAGTGGGAGAGGGATGGGGTTGATGGAACAGGTGTGTACCCTGAATTATAACCTGCTCCTTAGTTATATTAAGGACAAAATGGAGGTTGAGTATTTTTGTGTTTTATTGTTTTCCCTGGGTCTTAAGTAATGCTCTGCTTCTCATCCAGGTGGCAGGAGGCTGTGACCCTAACCATCCTAGGCCCTCCTGTCCTTAGGAGATGGCAGCAGCTTTGCAGCTGTAACTTAAATCTATGTGCTAGCTGAAATCCCAATAACACTTCCCTTTGAGTCAGTGCCTCTGTGGACACATTCTGCAATATAACTTTGGTACTGTAAATACTAGAGATATTTACCTTCTGTTTCAGGGGAGTGAGGGCTTCGGTATTCCAGTGTGATATTTATTTCCTTAGCTTGGCTTAGCCTTTATTGGCTCTGGGTTGTTGAACAGGGGGGAAGGGGAGCGGTTGCAAATTTCTGCTCATTTTCTCCAAGGTACATGAGGTATCACTCGCACAAGCAGATGGCTTTGGAGCAGACTGTCTCCAAGGAGCACTGCTGACATTGGATGTGGCAGAAGTCACAGTGCAGAAATATTAGTAGCAAAATCACATTGCAGATATTATCCTCAACTCACCATCAATTTTCTCCCTCCAGAAAGGCCTCTCTGGTTAATGCTTGTAACACAAGAAGGAGAGACCATAATATGTGGATCTCATAAGCAGAGAATTTGTCAAATACAAATGCTGTCGTTGAGGCATTCAATGACCCAGAAGCGTTTGCAGAGTGATGGTCCACTGCTCTTGGGGGCTAGCACAGAGCTGGAGGAGGTGAAAAACAGACAGGGAATTGTCCTGGCTCAGGGCAGGGCCAGAGGAACGCCATCTCTTTAGATTTCTCATGGCCTTTTAAATTTCTCACAAAATACATTTATCAGAATTTTTTCCATTTCTCTATAGTCATAAATTTTCAGAGCTCACCAAACTATATGGGTTCCTGAAAACCAAATGCAAATTTTTATTAAAACCCAGGTATTTTTATCATCTTCCCTCCTGCCCTTCATTGTTTTCCATTAGAAATGCAGAATACTTGGAACAGAAACTAAAAGTACCACTAGATTTTTTTATTTTAGATTTTAGTTGAAAAGACCATTTGTTTGTTTTGAAGGGTTAGTTTTCCTTATTATTTCAAGACAGTAGCCCAAAGCAAAGCACAAATTTTAGGCTTGGTCTGCCCACACAACATATTGCCATGCTCGTCTTCTATTAGCCCTGACCATCCGGGTCCTCTTGCGTGGCCACAGAAGTTGGGCTCAGTCTCAGTGCCGCACTGCAGCGTGTGATGGAGATGTGCCTGGATGTCACAGACTTTCTCATCCTGACTGGCAACCTGAAAGTTTCTCCTGAAACACATGGCTGAAGTAAGAAGGGCTCCTGGGCAGGGCTGAGATGCTGCACAGGCACCATGAGATTTACCCACTTACACAGGGAGCCAGTGGCAGTGCCAGAAAGCGAGTCGGGTCTCTTCTGCTCCTTAAATTTAGACATGTCAGTCCTCATCTCCCTCTGCAGCTTTGTGAAGTGTAACAGTATCCAAGGTAGTTACAAAACAATGTCAAACGTGTTAAAATGATTACCATAAAAATACATCTGTTTTCTGCAGTAATGCCTTGAAATGCTACAGAGCTCTTGGAAACTAGAAAGGCGACACCCGGCTGCCAGAGTGTCTGGTGTGTGGATCTGAAGAAGAGAAGTCTGCTGAAATGGTAGGATTTTCTTGCCTTCTAAAATCCTTATTGGAGGCAGTTAGGAAAAAAGGCAATTCTATTTCTCATGCGATGCAGATCTCAATCTAGCTTCTAAATCTCTCTAACCTGATTAAGGCCTTAAGAATTTGAGCTATTGAAAAATGAGGGTTTTTTTCATATAAATATCTTAGATTAATGTCCCCAGTGCAGTGAATAAAATTAGGTACCTAAGTCTTATCTTGAGAAATTCAAATAGCTCAGCCTGTAGGGATCATTCAACCCTACCAAAGGCTTAATGTATGCAAATATAGTTTACATATATATAAAGCTTACATACATATATGTAAATGTAGTTTATGTGTATAGTACTTTACAGACAATATTGAGCAGGGATTTTCTTTTGACCTTTTTATAATGTGTAGTTGGGCAAATAGAGCCTGATCGAACCCAGGCAGTTTTGAGATGTCTGTTATCTTCATCATTCTTTGGATGTCACCTTTGTTAAAGGGAGGTGAAGCTAGGCCATATGGATAGAGATTGCAGAGACGCATCTTCATCTATAATAACATCTACTTTATAGCCCGTACTGGGAAGGGTGTTAGTACAGAAGAATACAGATATTCAGGACTCTGGTAAAAGCACATGGTGCATATTGTCCATTGGAATTGAGTGTTGCAGTTTCCAGCTGAAGTTACTGTGCTTTTGTGGCTTGCCAAGTCCTTCTGTGCAGTTTGCCATGCTCTGCTTTCTCAGTGAACAGGGCAAAGGAATACACCCACCCCAGGTTCTCACCTGTGCTGTGGCTGGTGCCACTGGGCTTACCTGGGCTCCCAGAGCTTGTTTGGAGGTTCTAGCAGGGGCGTGCAGCTACCATATACCGTTGACTGATGAACAGTACGTCTCTATTGGGGAAGCTTGTCTTCTTCAACTGAGCACGCAGCTTCGGGAGAGATGCACATGGAGGGGTGAGGGAGGAAGGGGACACCCGCCCAGCCAGCCAGATCAGCCATATCAACCCTGACAATCAATGGGGTGACAGATGTTGCAGTCAGATCATCCTCACACAGAGCTGTGTGTCCTCTCCTCATGGGGACAGAGTGGACGCAGATGTTGGCAATGCCACTTGGTGAGAACAGGAGAGGCCAAAACTGGCCATCTTTGTGCCCAGTAATGGAGCTGGCCTGGCTCTGGAGATCTTGAGGAGCCACCACCCCTATCAAGAAAGGAGTATTGAGCTTCCTTGGAAGGAGGAGATCATGATCATCTCACTCCTTCTGTACTGACTTCTCCATTACTCCTGGGGTACAGCCCTGGGATTTGGCCTTGGAGTATGGTGCATCTAGCATGTCTGCAGAGCATGGACAAACTCAGAGAAGGAGAGAAGAGCTGCCTAGGGTACAACAGATAGAGCATGAGCATGAGTAGTGATGGGCGGATTTGTTGCTCTCAATGCATTCCCTTCCCTGCCTCCTATTACTTTGTGGAGTTGTAAAGGTCAGAGCACTTAAACTCTCCAAGGGAAATGCTGTATGACTTTTCAGAAATACAGCATGGTAGTGATTCTTAAACCTGCTTCCCTTCATGCACCAATAGCCCCTGCAAAATAATGTGTTAACAGAATATATTTAGGAGCAGATGGTGAAGCGGAAAGCAAGCACTGGAGAGCAGCTGAATGGTGCAACCAGAGTGCTGTGGGCAGGTCTCTGCAAAGCTGGAGGTGAGTGGTCAGGGCTGTCCTGCAATCTTGGGGCAGGCTGTGTGTACAGGATATGAGGGTGTTTGGAGGCAAAGAGGGGAAGGAGGATGAGAAGGAGGTGACAGCTCTGATAGGGATGTGTCTGCAGGGTCTCTTGTGCTGCCTCCACCTCCCCAGCAGAGCATAGGCCAACCCAGGCATCAGTACCTGAAACCAGCCCAGGGCAACTCGGTTGCTTTGGATTGATTGGTGTTGATAGAACCTCCAGGTACATCCTGTTGGTTTGATCTGAAGACATGAATGAAAGAGACTCCTGTTGTAATGTACGAAGTAGGCAATGCCAGTCAATCACACATCTGGATTATTTAGAGTTGGAGTTACTAGGATGTTTTCAGCTGGCCTACAGTGGCATTTGTGTTTTGGCAGCACAAATGCAAATAGTAATCCTGCCTATGAGGCAAATTTGCATGTGCCTTGGTGCATTCAAGAGTACAAGTTTCCTCAAGACATTCCTGGTTGCAGCTGCAAGATAATCAATGATTGTTTTTTAAATTTGCTAGATTCTTGCTAATTTGTCTTTTCCCATGGAAAAATACTAGGATATATGATCTCAGTATGTAGCAGTAGCAGTGGAGGAGCTATCGACAGAAATAGAGAATACTCCTGAGGATGCATGCTAGCTGGCAGCTGAAAACTTGTCTGCTGAGCTCCCTTTTGGGTAACCAAAGGAGATTGGCTGGTAGTAATGGGAATTCAAAACCATATCCAAGAACTGCACCAAGCACTCTTTCTCCAGTGTGGGAATACCAACTAGCTGCCTGCTTTAGTGAAAGAAGGGCCCAAAAAAGACAACAGCTGTGGGGAGGAAGAGGCAGATGTCAGAGAAAGAAGCATACGTTGCTGGAAGTGATGTAGCGGAAATGGCACTGAGAGCTGAGGAGAGAACCAGAATGACCCGGGAAGGGAACAGGAAGCCAGCACGAGGTGCAGCCCACGAGCAGGGAGAGGGATGGATGCAGCAGAAAAGAGGTGAAACAAGGCAGGCCCAATGGGTTTCGGCTGTTGCAATGAGGCAGGAGGGCATGAGAGAAAATAAAAATGCTGAAGGAAGGATAAATGAAAGTAGCAGAAACAATAAAGTATGTTCTCCAGCAAACATTGCAGCAGGATTAGGCCACTGTGCTTTTGCCATTCAGCTACACTAGGAAATTCAGAAAGAGGTCCTCGGGGATGTAATTTAACAGCCTTTTGACTGACCTGAAATCTTGCCAGGGCTGAGCATAGGAAGTTGGTTTTGTTAAGACTCTCTCACTTCTTGTACTGTCATCACATCTGTGATATTTATGGGTAAAAATAATTCAGTACAAATATAGTTGTGTCTGTCTTTAAGAAATCAAAGATGCTGTGATGCCTGGGGCTGCGACAGAGAGCGTTAGAGAAGTGCAGGCAGAAGGCTGCTGCTGTAGGGAGGCAAAGAAATCCGGTGTTAAATAAAGACACTGGCTTCAGCATCACACTTCCACCCAGCCCCTGTCTGCTGGACTTGCTGTAAATCAGCATGTGCTCCAGACAGCCCCTTCCGATATATTCATTAGTGCGGCACCCTAACAAGGAGTGTTTTTCAGCAGTGATAAGCTGAGCCTTTCTGGTTGTTTCAAGGCAGGCTGCCTTGAACTGAGCTTTCGGCCTCTGTCACAATAAGGGGTGGAAGTGGACAGTGAAAAACCAGAGAAGCTCTGATCTCTTGGTGGAGAGCCAGGAGGCTGTAAAGGCAGTGAACTGCATGCCAGCAAAGCGGAGTGAGCCAAAATGTGGAGAGATCGCCCAGTGGAGCAGCAGCAGTGAGCTCTCTGGAGAATTCCTGCAATAGCCTACCGCTTTTGAAATCTGGTCAATAAACATTAGATTAAATGGATGTTTCTTTGTCAATGTGTTTATCTGAACTTCAGTTACACTGGGCACTGGTCGGGAGCCATAAAATGTTTTGTGCTGGTTTATTAAAGAGGAATTTTAATTACCTTATTAAGAATTGACCATTCTCTCCCAGTACTTGAAAATCAAAGTCTGTCATTGCAGTTCAATAATGATTTCTTGCATCCTGAAGAGTACAGAGCCCAGCACTGCTGCTGAGATGTTCCAATGTATGCAACTTCCATCACAGTGAGGGTGTTTTCATGTCTCTTGCCACAATGTCTCCTGTCTGCAGACACTGTCTGTCCAGTGTTGCTTTGTGAATGGGATTTAGTATAAAACAGATGTGCTTGAAAGAAAACCCAGCTTTTGAGTCTGGAAGTGGAGTGCTGAGCTCTTGTCTGGGATTTGATTTGGGGTTAAAAGCAACTGTAGGCTAAGGTGATGTTTTTGGGGGCAGCTTGCTCCTCTGCTAGGGTTAGGCAACAGAGAATACTGCAGCACTGCCTCCCAACCTAGCCAGCTTAATTCAGATATAGGGAACCAAGGAGGCAAAGCACAGGCAGTGCTGACTCTGAACTTGTGCTGTTTCATACCAGACCATGAATTGGCAGCTTGGCTACTTGAAGAAAGACTTGGTTTTGTGATTGTGGCTGAATGACAACTGCGTAAACAAAGTAGACATGCTCCTGAGACCTTTCTCTTTGGTGACTCAGGCTTATGTCCTTCACATGCTTAGAAACACGTGTGCACAAAGGATGTTCAGGAAATCTGCTTGTGGCAAATCTGCTTTCTATTTGTTATTAATCCCTCTAAGTGAAATGGTATAGATTTTACTGAATGGGAAAAAAATTCTTGTTGCTATTCATGTAGTGGAACCTAATAAAGTCTTGGAGTCAGAAGGTGTATTTACCAGCTATTAACCCACCTCATCACCTAAAACCAAGCACATAACCTGACAAGACACTTCTCTGCCCTGTACCCTGGCTGATTAAAATGACTCCTTCTCAAAGACCACAATTTGCATCAGCCTGGAGAAACCCTCCATTACACAATCCAGAAGCCCTTCCCTGGGGATCGCAGAGCAGAGAAGCACAGGGCAGCAGACATTGGCAGTGGGTGTTGAACTGGCCATAACTCATACAAGCAATGGGACTGATGAGGAATGACCTGCTTTAGGGGCTACCATCACCTGTAACTTTTCACAGAGCTCACCAGAGAACGGTATTTCATTCTTTTAAGTATCACAAGTTAAATATGGCATTGGTGGTTGTGGTTTTTGCTTGTTGCAAGCATCAGTCCAAGGGGACAGTACAAAAAGAAAGAAACAAGCTTATATCCAAGATCTAATTTAAACACTAAATCCTCTAGTGATGCTTTCCAACACTCGTCTCTCTGTGCAGCTCTGAGTGCCTGGGTTCTCCTCCAGAAACACAATGTCCAGAAGCTACTGAAGGGCTGGTGTTAGCTAACCGGTAATAGCGGCAGGGGGCGAGTCTGCGAAGCAAAATCAATGGAGCAGGATCTAAAAGCTGTACTAAATAACTCCTCAGTAATCATAAATCTTGTTACCAATGGCTCTCAAGCTGCTTTACGGTGGAAATGATGCTCTCACTTTGTGGAGGTGGAAATTCAGGCATCGAGGAATGAAGATGGAAATGATGCTCTCACTTTGTGGCATCACAAAGGAGGTGGAAATTCAGGCATCGAGGAATGAAGCAGTAGTTCCTAGAGATGCAGGAAAGAGAAGACGCCTGGATTTTGGTGTGTTATCTATGGGACTACATTGCCTTCCTCCCATGATCAAGTGAATTGGTTTGGGAATAAGCCACTGGCATTGTTTTGTCTCTCTGGCACATGCTTTAGGGAAGCATTTCCTACTGGGCCCTGAAGAGCAGTGCTGGGCCATGGAGTATGAGCAGGATGATGCTGAGCAGCACTGGAGGAGTGGGTTTGTCACAGGGCTTATGGTCTGCCTTTTCAGCCAGGAGCCTGCTTGATGGGTTTTGTCTCCTCTGAACTGGTCTCTGCACATGCAGGAGAAGCAGAGTAGTCTGTACATGGTTTAAAGATCTGTTATCACAGAGTCACAGAATATTAGGAGTTGGAAGGGACCTCGAAAGATCATCTAGTCCAACCCCCCTGCCAGAGCAGGATCACCTAGACTAGGTTGCGGAGGAACGCGTCCAGGCGGGTTTTGAATGTCTCCAGAGAAGGAGACTCCACAACCTCTCTGGGCAGCCTGTTCCAGTGCTCCGTAACCCTTACAGTAAAAAAGTTTTCCTCATATGGAACAGCAGAGCTTGGGAAAAAAATGATGCCTCTTTATTCATGTGCAGCAGTCTGACTCCATCCCTGCTTGCTTGTCTGGGTGTTTATCTCAATAAAAAAGGCAGCTTTTGTCTTAACTTATTTTAAAAGTACATCAGGCAGGGACTATAGCATATTCACTATCCACTCCTCCCTGAGTCCCACGCAGGGTCTGGTCAAGCCCTGCAAGAGGCAGTGTTTCCCTGGGGGGCTGATGGCTGATCTAGGCGTTGTAAACAGCAGTGCCTGGGTCAGGGCTAAGTTTATCAGCATGACTCCTGGTGCAGGGAGAAATTAAAGTGGAAAACCTTAAGTGCAGGGACCCAGTTTCAAGTCCGAGCCTTTAACTCTCATCTTACCTTCTAAAAAGAATATTAATATTCTTATATATTCTTAAATATGTAAGTCTGTAAATTGATTAAACTGGTATTCATCTGATGTGAGATAATGAGGACTTATTAACTCTTCCTAAATCATTGTGGTGTGTTTAAACCTTCCTTGAGTAACGTGCATTATAGCTTCAGAGTTTGTGTTGGGTACAAAGAGGAAACCACAGGCTGTGACTGCACTGGTGTTTTAATGAGGATGAGAGTGAGCTTTTGCAGCAAAAATTTGAGGCTTTGGCTCATGGCACGGGTTCTCTCTGCCTTGGCTTTGTATCAGCAGAGGGCAGCAGAGATTGGAAGAAAACATTGCCATGAAAATCCTGCAGCAGTGGCCAGAAAAGGGGGAGAAAAATATTGCTCCTGTATATTCTCATAAGCAACCTGCATGAGCTAGGTGGGGGCAGAGGTGGGTACACATCCCCATGGTCCCTTGCCAGCGGAGAAGCATCGGTGAGGGCTTGCCTTTGTACCACTGATGCACTTTGAAGGAACACAAATTTATTTCTGTCCTTCTGGCCCGTGTTTTGCACCAGGATCTCACTCGTGTCAGCTGGCTGGCAGAAGAAAGATATAGTGGTTAAATGTTTGCAAGGAAGGGGAAAAGGAATTCAGAATGACATCTGAGCCCCAGGTCTTGCTCTGGGCTGTGAAGAAAATAGAGCATGCAAAATGCTTGATCTCTCCTGCCCAGCCAAGGCAAAAACCTCATGGAGGGACCTCTCTCCTGACAGTGACTTTTATTCATGGTGTGTTGGCAAGCTGCCCCTTCCCCTCCTCACCCTGCAGCTGCTGTAGTACCCCTAGGCCCCAGGAGTAGACCTTTGCTTCCTTCATGCCAGCAGACTTGGCTTTCTGCCTCTGACATTACTAGTGGCTTTCTCTCAGCACCCCTTGCTCTCTTCGTGCCTTCCTCTCCATGATTAAAGGCTGCTGGTTATAAAACCAGCAAAGGGACAGTGTGAGCCCACTCAAGCACCAGGTTCCTGCCAAACCTTGGCCCTGTGCTCTCCTGCCCACCTAGGGGTCAACAGCAGCAGCAAACATCTGACCAAGGGGGTGCCAGGAAGCTTTATGTTGCCTCCTTAGACTGATCTTGGGCAAATCTGCAATGTGGGGGCAAATTTTCACAGCAGGGTTAAACACATAGCAACAGTGAGTACCAAAGCACATCACCATTATCTCATTTTTCAGGCTGCTGCTGCCATGGAGAAGGAGACTCTGCACATTACTTTCTGGAGATATTGCCCAGCAGAACAGTCTGATTTTACCAGAAAGCAAAATGAAGGGTCTGGGTAGAGATTGCCCCCAGCTTTGCTAGCTGCCTACTGCCACAAACACGGGGACTTCCTCATGAATTAATTCAGCTTAAAGATGAGGAAAGCTACTTGCTGGATCATGACTTCCCAAAACAGGATTTTTAGGGATCCAGTTATTTGTAATGTATTGCAATTATTACTATTAACTTAAAAAATTATAACTTATTATTAGAATCTCCAGTGGAAAGAAGGCACGAACTTTGGAGTGAATCTCACTGAAGCAAAGCTGCCTGGTGAGGACTTGCAGGTATATATTTGGCATATATTTGAAGGATTAAACAGTCTAAAATATCCGCTGGGCTGCTGACTGCTTTGGCATGGTGTCTTGCCTGTTCAGATGTGACTTTCAATTGTGCCTTTCACTTGTGCTTTATCTTTTTGGCTTAGTTTATTGCTTCCAGGCAAATTTCTGACTGTTGTCAGTACCCCAGGCAGAAAACCCAGTGAAAAAGTACTGATGTCTCAGCTGCTTATAAGGCATTTTTTACTACAAAAGGAAGGAGCAGGGTGTTTTTCACCTTGCTGCACAGTAAGCAGGGTAGTATCCTTCCTCCTCCTTCTCCCATGCTCACCAGGAGGTCTTTGCACTGGTCCTGATTAGACAAGAGCAGATTTTATGTGGGGAGGGAACAAGCAGCCCATCGAAGTGTAAAGAAAAGTTGGTGCTAATGCATGCTGGCATGGTCTAAATCCGTAACTGCATGATTATTACACTCTTTTTTTGGTTTGTTTTCTAGGGCCTCTTTAATGCAAGATCCTAGATACAGACCTCCATACAAGAAGTGGGCTCAGCACCATCTTTACTACAGTTTCTTGCTGCAGCTGAGTTTCAGACTGAAAATGATGGCAGCTGAAGATCCACTGAAGATGCTGGGTGCCAAGGTGCAGAGTGTGAGATAAATTACCTGCTCAGCTAGATGGGGAGGCACATGGTGTTGAATGGTGCTTACTGTCATCTTAGAAAATGTTTTGAAGGTTTTGAGCAGGTTTTTAAATCTAGGAGTCTGGCAAGGATCTTGCTTTATACCTCTTCCAGCACATGTAAGTGATGTAATTGTACAGCAAGGCTCCCCAGCTAGCACCAGGACCAAAACCAATAGAGCTCATCTGTGCAGCATTACACACAAACCCACACTTCTGCTGAGGGCTCAGTCATTGCTTGGACTGCTGAGACCTGAGACTGCTGCAAAGGCTCCCTGTAAACAGTCAGTAGTTAACATTCAGCCTTGCAGTGACGGGTCAGATGTGTCATGAGTTTGTCTTCCCTGACTGGATAAGCAGGCAAATAGAGTCAAGTAAACAGAACCATCCAGAACCCACACATTTTTTGTCATTTAGTTAGGTGAAAACTATTCATAGTAATTCAAAAAAGTCTGTTAGAACAGAGACATTAGGGATGGAGTTTCCTTTCTTTTTTATTTATAGCCCTATCTGGAGAGTGAAGGAAAGTGGTCACTTTTGAAAATTTGATTGTAAGCTGCATCAAAATTTTAGTTAAAAGGAAAATATTTCAACATTTTTTAGTATTCCCACAGGAGATCTTCCTGTGAATGCTCAAGGCTCATTTTAAAATTGGTTTCTGTATGCAAAGCAGCATGCATCTCTGAAATTAATTTTCACTGAATATTTTTTATATTCATGAAAAGTTCCCTCCCACAGTTGTTCACTGAAAGCACACTGCACAAGGTTAGGAGCCTGGCCTCAGCAAATTCATTTTTTAAAATATGCAAATCAGTGTTTCAAATGCAGACAGTGCCTTTCTGTACACAGAGGTTTGACTGTCGGAAGGTGGATATTCCATGTTTACCGAGAAATTAAAATCTGTTCACCCAGGTAGGCTTCAAGAGTCACACAGTGACTACAAGAAACCATTCTCAGGCTGGTGAGGGAAAACCCCAGGTGGTTGATAAGTAACAGCCAATTCAGGTCAGCTGGGAGAGGGAGGGCTGGCACCATTACAAATGGGATCCCCTCAGCTGGGACATGAGAAAATAGTGAGGGGAATAAAGGGATGGGCAGCTTTAGCAAGCTGAGAAGGGAGTGCTGCCAGAAGGAATAAGGTATTGTGAAAGGATGCTAAAGGTATTAGGGGATGAAAGTTGTGGTGAAATGATTATTCAGCTATTTCTTTTAAGTGATGGTTATATTTGATTTTTTTTTCTCTTTAGTAGATGCCAGGTCACTCTGGCCGATCAGATAATAACTGCTAACAGCCATTCAGAATTAATAGGCAATTTGAAGCTACTTCTGGCTTATGTGAATGGTTTTGTTTGTCCTTCTGTAATGGTTGTACAGCTCAACAGCAATTCCCTGTGATATGCTAGACTGCTTTTGGCTTCTTTAATCACCAGGTAGAAGGCAAATTGCATGAAATTAGCAGGTTCCCATTTTTCTAGTCTGCCCTTTTTCTTTCTGCAGCTCTCCTGTCTTTTCCTTTTGGGGTACCTGAATTCTATTTCTCCTTGTAAGCAGCATACCATAGGCTGTAGTAAATAGACAGATGTATCAGCTCCATAGCATTTCATTTCCTTGCAAGCCCTGTGCTACAAGGCAAGAGCTGTTGGGTTGTATAAGCACTGCTGCTAGTAGGAGAGGACTTCCTCACCCCACGCTTTCAGTAGGATCATACTCAGCAATACACTGTTGGGGTTTTTTTTACTATTGATTTCCTTTTTCCTTTCAGATGGGTTTCCAAGGTTTATAATACTGATACACCATGGCTTAGCCTTGTCCCCTGAAGTCCATCCAGAGGTGAGGAAGTGGAGCCCTTACCTGGGGATGAGGAAATCCTCCTTCCTCCAGCCCCTTAAAGCCAACTGAATTCCTCTTGCTGTGACCCTTCCCTGACTTCTTGTTACAAATGAGATATTCCTTGGAGCTATGGCAAGGGATCTGTAGCAGTAGTAAAGTTAAATTTCCTGGTGTTCAATCTCAAACAGTTGATAAGCTGGGCTATTCAGGAGACCTTCAAAGTTCCTAAGCTGTAACTGTATTTATTACCTCTGCCATGCTTACAGCAGCTCAAGAATTCTGCTTTGCATTAGCATAAGAGCATAGATTGCTGAGACTAGAAAAATATTTGTATTGCAATTTGCTTTCCAAAAAAAACCCCCAAACTTGTAATGGTAAATGCATTAAAAATGGGGAGAATTTTCTATTTCAGTTCATAAATATGTATTTCGTGAAACAGAGGGTAAATTGGGAAAAATATGTATACTGGATGTAGATAGACTATAAGATAATCTAAGGAGAGAGGTAAGAGGACTTCTTGTCAAATCCATCTTATTTGGTGGCTGCTGTTGAAGCTGTATTAACATTGTCGTATTAAAGTGATTTTTTTGTTGTACCATTTGTTTAGGTACATCATAAATGATCATATCTTCTTCCTAGATTAACAGTGATAGTAGAGGCAAGCTAGTGAAATGATATAGTGGCTTAAGAGAAGTCTCAGAGACAGAGGAACTGCACAAAGGGATACATGGCACATGTTTGCACTTTGGGTAGGAATGGGTGTGTTGCTGGTGTGGGGGGTGTGGAGGAAATGGGGAGTTAGAGGTGTGTGAATCCAGCTGTACCTATATATGAGAAGAAAGGAGCACAATGGTGAGGTGGTTTTGTTTTTCTAAGTTAAAATAAAATCTGTTCAAGGTAGGCCTGGAGCAGTCGATCATTCATTGAGCTCTTATCCATCAAATATCTCTTGGTATGTATTTACTGTCATGTCCTATAGTATCTGATGAATTTAGAGTCTGTTACTTAGTACTGGGGCTTCCTACATAATGAAGAGCCTCTGAGAAACACTCTGGAGTTAAAGAACTAAATTTTGAATGCATAAATGTATGCCAACAGTATGTACAATAGCGATACCTAGCCCTAATTTCATGTGTTCTGCAAGTGAACTTAAAGTAGCACACATTGTGGGATGAGAAATGTACTGGGTTGGCCAAAAAGTAATTGCATTTTTTTCTGGGTAAATTAAAGGCAAACTTTTCATGGGAAACAAGCTTATTAAACAAAATATTGTCCCTCTTGTTCAATTACCTGTTGCGATCTTTCAGGCAACTTCATGATTCTACGTTAAAAAAATTTATTTTTTTTTTGGCAAAAAACAGTTACAAGAATGATTTTATACCCTAATCAGCAGTGAAGGTTGTATGTGGTCTAGCATTGTCATGGTGAAATGCAATACCTTTGCAATTCACTAATTTTGGACGTTTCTGTTTGATGGCATCATTTAATTTATCCAGTTGACGACAGTGCACGTTCAAATTAATGGTTCAGTTCCTTGGAAGCAATGCAAAATACCCAATAGCTTTGAAATCCCACCAGACTGACAGCATAACCTTCCTCTGGTGAATATCTGCTTTTGAAGTGCTTTGAGATTGTTCATCATGCTTGCTGCATGATCTTTTCGTTTGTCATTGTTGTAGATTATCCATTTTTCATTGCCTGTTATCATATGTTTCAAAAATGGATCATTTTCCTCATGTTTCAGAGAGAACTGCAGATGTCAACATGCTTCTTGATTTGAGTTTCTTTGAGCTCATGTGGTACCCAAATATCAAGCTTCCTAATGTATCCAAGTTGTTTTAAATGATTTTCAATGGTCAATTTTGGTATGTTCATATCATCAGCAATCTCTTATGTCATTAAACACCAATTGAATTTAATCAATGCCTTTATTTTTTCATTATTTATTTTGATTAGCCTTTCTGAGCATGGTGCATCTTTAACATCAAAATCTCCAGACTAAAATTTAGCACTTTAGGTTGTCAACAGTAGCTGGCCTGAGATACTCGCGTTAGTTTGAAACAATACTTGGAAGACTTCACAAGCGTCTTGAACTCTAAAGGCAAATCATAAAGGGTGACTTAAGGTTAGATTACAGTCTGGTTGTGTGCCAAAACTCATATACAACTCATCTTAGGTTGTGTAGATGTGTTCTCTTTCAGTGTTGCTGCCCTCTGTCCACCTAATTTTTCTGCATTAATTTCCCCCTTTGCTTTATTTTTCACTTGTGCTCTCTGTCTCAAGAGATTGAGTCACAGGCATAATCTGTTTGAACTCCCACCTGCAAATTTCCTTGTTCTTGGTACATTTTCTGACATGTAGCTGATTCAACTTCCCAGAAGGTGCTCTCATTTGGAAGTGTGGTGCTTGGCTCTCTGTTACTGAGATGACTCTCTCTCTCTCCGAGTATCACTTGCTACCCTTTAACACTGTCCACTGAATGTCACTCAGCTTTTCCATGACCAGTCCATCAGCACAGGCTCTTTGCCTCCACCACAGCTTGCTTCCAGCTCTTTACTCCATATCCTTCTTCTGAGGTCAATTTTAAGTTCTGGAGCTTTACCCCTTGATTCCCCTTGTGACATCTCCTTTCACATCCCTAAAAACCTCCTACACTGCTATTGCTGCTTATGCAACAGATTTTCCTCCTCCACTTTTAGTGTACAAGTGGAGAATCTCTAAACATGTACTCATCATCACACTTGAGGAGGACAATCTCGAAAGGTGCTACTTGACTCTAGTCAAACCTAGCCAAATTCAGTTTGTTCTTCTGATATCTGCCTCTATCCCACTGGGACTAGAATGAGTGGACTGTTCATGCAAATTTTTTTTTGAGCATTGAATTATTTTGGTAGGGTGTTAGTTATCAAAACACCATTAAAATCAGTGGTAGGTGCTTGTACTCAATTCTTTGAAAATGCCACAAGGTGTAGGCAGGTTTTCAATACATAAACACACAAATACCACTGCCTTTCTCTCATTAAAATAAATACAGGAATGGTTTCCTTTCTTGCACAAAATGAGCTGTCTTCACAACTACATATGCTCAATCTTGTGTTGGGTGCAGTAATGCTTCATCTCACCTCTTATTTTGCACTGTGCTTCTGCAGAAAGGCAGGCTGAGGGCTGGATGTGAGACGAGGTGGTAGCTTGTGAGACAAGTCTGCTATGTCTTTGGGTAGCTTGCTATGGAAAAGACCAGGGAGATACGTTGAAGCCAGCATGCCAAAGGAGCACAAATCTTTCTTTCTGCTCAGCCATCGTGCTGTGTACAGCTAAGGCACAACTTTTCCCTCTCTCTTTTTGTGGGACAAAATGTAAAGCCTGTGAGAGTCTGCAGCCCATTCTGGCTGGAATGGAAAAGCACATAAATGATGCTCATCAGGATTTCCTTTGGGAACAGAAAATAGCCCCCTCTCAGAGCTCTCTTCTTCAACCTTTTCAGAAGCTACTTGCCAGCAAGCCCTGATTCTACAATGTGATCTGAACTGATGCAGGAGACAACCCTTCTGCTGGCAAGGTTGACTGCAAAGGGAACAAGCTAAGTTACTGTCAATTCGCTTGCAGTTACCCTAATGAACACAGCCAGCAGAAAACGGTTGGTACCTTAGCGTGGCAGTAGTTACCCAAATGAGGAGTACTTCCATGGTACTTCCAGAGGAGAGCTGAGCCACTAACAGCAGAGAACTCTCCCAGCTATTCTCAATGACATAACTCTGCCAGAAACATGGTTTTACCTTACAAGATGAGTTGGGAGTTTCTGACTGTGCTACTTGACTCTATTTTGATGGCTACTGTTTTGCAAATTGACTCCAAGGCTCTCCTTCTTTTAGAGGTGCAGTTTTATATACAATTGTTCATAGACATCCTACTTCTTGACTGTGCTGCCTTCTATGACTGGCTTTAACACTATTATTTTTCTTATCTACAATTGTCTGCAGCCAGCAGAAGTTTTATGCTGACAGGCATAGATGATATGCTGATGTTAAGAATTCCAAGTCAGCTGAAATTTGAAATGGTATCTCACTTGCTTGTAAAGTCTTTCTTTATACTGAACTATTAAAATGCTAGACCTGTCAGGATATTTTCTCAATGTAAGCAACTTGTCATAAACTACTCATGCACAACCACATACATATAAATAATATGTTTGGTACTGGTATTTCAAAATAATATCTCACTAGATACATGTACTTGCTTTGCGTTTGCCTTGGTTATCTACTAAATATCACACTTGCATTTGGATGTGCAGCTGCAGTTAAAAAGAGATCGCTGCATGCACTGTCATGCAGGCAGTGGTGCTGTCTTTAAGAATGTAACTGCACAGGCTTTTCTCAAAAACCTTCCACTCTGCTCTCTTCATACTGAGGCAAGTACTCTCATTCTGGCGTTCAAGACTTGCAGTTAAAAAAAGAGCGTGTTTGAAAACAAACCTTCAAAAGTAGCTGTACTCTTGATCCAGACAGCTTTTGAAGACTCATAACATCAAAATAAATTTGAAGAATGAATACTATCAAACCAGAAGCTGATTTAATTTACAGTGTTTGTCTAGGCCAGTGTCATCTTCTCTCCTAAGGGACACACACATCACCTCACTGGACAATCAGGGACATAACCGCATTGCTAGAAAACTACTTCTATTGTGTGCCAACAGTAATTAGCTGAGGTTCTGAAACACAAGAGATTTTTTCCCTTATGTGCTAGCTAACTAGACTCCTCTCACAATCTGTGTAAATATTTTTTTTTAGTTTGCAAGGATAATTGGGCTAGAGGGTTCCACAGGCTATTTACATATCATACAGTATTTAATTTGTGCTGCTTTCTCTTTTTTCCTGTAGTCTTAATGTTCTTCTATCCCATGAAATAAAATATAGGAGGTTTCAGCTCACTTCTCCACACTTTTTGCTTCTTTAAACTTTATTTTATGGCATTCCCTCCCCCTTCCTTTCATCTCTAACCTAAACATTCCCAGTACTTCAAGCCTCTGCATACCCAAAACTTACCACCTGTTGCTGCCTTTTTGAAGCTCCAAATTGGGCTTACTTTTGTGCTGCTAACTCTTTTGAAGGTGTGCTCAATAGAATTCAAGAGGTGCCGAGTCCCTCAGCAGAACACATGTAAGGCCCTAGCCACACACACATCTACATATCTTTATATATAATACCTTTTCAGTAGAAATAGTAATACTAATAATATTAATAATACTAATAGTATACTAATAATAGTAATAGTAATAATCTTCCAGGAAGACATTTTATGTTGGGGTGAAAAATAGCCTTATAAAGCTATACCTTTACAAGGACAAAGGATGTGCGTGTCACAACAACCATTCCATGAAGTACGGTGAGCCAGATCCAAGACTTAAAATCACATGAGGATAAACCTTTTTCCAGACTAAGCTCTTAACAAAAGAATGTGTGTAAGCAACATAACCTACAGAGGAAAAAATGCTACAACTGTTTTTTATTTTTTTCTAATTGTAACTGAGATACATTTACTGAGTAGTGCATGACTTCTTCCTTACAGAGGAGTAGCTTTTCAGATCTTTGTCCCCTCACAATGTGCTGAAGTAGCTTCTTGCAGCTGGTGTGCTTATTCTGCTATTTTTCTTTCAAAGGGGGTTGTCAAACTTTCTGAGTGCCCATCAAGAGTAAGGCGTTCACGGAGTAATTCTTGCTTTCTTACTAACTCCTCCATTGCAGCTTCAGGGGCCCAAATCTACAAAATAAAGGTATTTGAAGTTAATTTGGACACAACTTCTGCAACAAAAGTATTAAGAAGACCCTGTTAGCCAGAGCCATGTTCTAGCCCTCCTTTCTATCCTGAGACAGAAAACTAGTGCAGCCTCCCAGTGGAAGATACCACAACAATTTGTGTATACGTACGTAGAGCATTCTCTTGTTGTCACTTCCAATCCACAACATGCCATGGGCTCAGACCAGGGATAATGGGAGAAAGAGGATCCAAAGCCAATTATTTAGAATGACTGACTCGGGCCCAAGATCCTCAGAGTGGAAAAGAGTGATTAGCTGTTGAGTCACTGGCAACATAGTCTTATTCCCCTGAGACTACTGCATAAACTAGCACAAATTGGAGTTAAGGAAATAGTAAACAAACTCCAAACAAAACTTCTCAGTCAGCAATGGTATTCCTTTCCTTCTTAAGGAGCAAAAAGAAAATACTAAAAACCCCCTACTTTGTAATCATCTCTTTCTGTTTCTTGGTTATTTGTGAATGAGCTATTAACAAGATTCTGATAGAACAATTACACGTTCAGTATTCTAACTCTAGGCAGTAACTACTTAGTGTACTGTGATCCACTTAGTTCAGTAACTGTCACTGACATAAGTAATCATGTGATCACTAATTCAGAAGACAAATTAGAAGTTAATGCTGGTTCCATGTATGTATTGCATGTAGTTGCATTTGCATTTTATTGCAGGTCTACTTTAGGGACCTTTAGGTTTTAAAACCTGGTAAGAGCTTGATTTCCATGATGTTTTCTAATATAAATATATGTATGTATATAATACATATACACATATATATGAAACCTTTAGTTTACTGTTGGTTTGTGGCAACCTCTTTAGCCTGTGTCACATCATCTATAAACTAATCAAATTGTGAAGTAATTTCACCAGATTATTCTAGTTTTTTATCTACAGCAAGGTCTACCTTTAAATTAACATGAAACTGTGCTCATGTTTTGCTACTGTACATACTTTTCTCGGTTTGAATGCGATGTCATCTTTCTTGGTAGCACCCCTGGTTATCAAAGAGTTCAGATCAATAACGCTGTCCTTAAGGGAATGTGTTGTCTTTTCAGGAATGGATTCTTCTACGGCTGGCAGAGATACCTGTGAAGGCTGAAAGAGAAGGTATCAGTTATACACATGCATTGCATTTGGACAGTTCTTTTGCTATCTTTTTATTGTGGATGTACTTTTCTTAATCTGTGCAGAATCGATTATTCTTAAAGCTGGTTTTGGGTTTATTTCTAACCAAAAATTGTGAGAAGAAACCTCTTAAAATGTAGAGGATGACTCTCCTTCTTGGACACTAGAACATTAACTGCTCTTTAAGACTCACAAGATGATCAACTAGCACTGATGATCCCATCCTGTGCCAGGTGATTAATAAATAGACACCTAAGGTTGTTGACCTCCTGCTTATGAAAGTTCTTTGCTGTTCCTGATATTCAAAATGTTTTAAAATGAAACCAACATTTGGCTACTGGGACATATTTACTACACCACCCAGGACAGGGCTGCTGAAGGCCACTTCCAGCAATGCAGATACAATTGCATTTTCTCTCTTAAAAAGCATCCCAGGTGTGACTAACAAGTACTACTGGTAAATCAGGAAGATCTTATCCACAAAAAGACACCCAGGATGTGGCCACAAAGACTTGTCAGCTAGGGAACCGAGGCAATGGTAGGGTAGTCAAGGCTCCCAGGGGGTCCAGGAAAAGTGTTCAGAAGTACAACAAATATCAGTGTGGGGTTTGAGAAATGGGACTCAGGTCAAGAGTAGAAGAGGAAGGACACAAGACAAGTATGGAAGTGAGAAGTCAGTAAGCCTGATATTGCCTCAATGAATTTGATTAGCAGAAAACTGGGGGGCTGGACTAGATGTCCACTAAAGGTCCCTTCCAATCCAAAGCATTCTGTGATTCTGTAATAAAAAAAAATAAAAATGCTCCCTTTAAGAAAGTACAGGTACGAGTTGTTCAGTGTTTACCACAACAGAGCTGGATGATCATAAACTTCAGGAGAGGGAAAAGAGGAGGAAATATTTTTGTGTCCTGTCAGTGATATAGTGCATAATTCTTAAGAATTATGAATTTTCAGAGCTTGTACCTCTGCAGGCATCAGTATAGAAGGTGACTTTGGCTTCACAACTCTCTCTGCTGCTTTTTTTCCTGGAACTTCTGGCAAGTTTTCCATTTTATTTTGGAGCAGATCAATTATTCTAGAATCTGCAAATACTTCAGCAATATCAAGAGC
>NW_010168358.1:52405-52649 GCF_000695765.1 Mesitornis unicolor
ACTCTTTCCTGTATTTAAAAAACCAAAATACCTGATAAGCCATGAAAAGGAACCTTGTCATTTGTTATTGCAACTGGATAATGACAGTAAACTGAATTTAATTAACTATTATTATTAACCATTTTATTAACCATTCAGTGTGCCAGCTGCATGCCTGACATTGGTGTGAGGACTGGCAGTCATCAGCACTGCTTGCAGAAATAAGGGCTTTCAGAAATGAGCCTTGCAACAAAATGCAGCAGGA
>NW_010168358.1:52680-66619 GCF_000695765.1 Mesitornis unicolor
CTTGGAGTGGTTGCTTTGCTCTTAATGTCCTGACATATGCAGATTAAAATACTGGTCCTGTGAGCTCATCTTTGAGAGCTGAGAGCATTTACCACTAGGAGGTGGCTAGCACAGTACTCAGGAATGTAGACCAATTTCTCATGGGTATCTACATTTTCCAGTGCTTGCTCTGGCTGGCAAGGAGTCAAGGGAAAGCCCTGTGGTTTAAATAGGGCTGAATGCCTTCAGTGCCTAAGAAAGGAAAAACTTTCCTGGATCTTATGAGATGAGACCCTTGTGGCTGTGAAGTAGTTGTGAGACTAAACTGCCCTGTGAATTGGAACAAAGTAACAGAAATGGAGAATACACTTTCTTTATACAAGGAGGCTTTCACCTATAAGGCACCTGGGGAAGGAAAGTCTCATTATACAGCAAAATTGCTTCCTATGCTAGAGCAAGGGCTTAAAATGTGATAAGTGTTAACTGTTTAAATTACTCTGAAAATAGAAGAAATAATACTGAATAAGAGATCTGCTGTGAGGAGGTAACACTTCAGTACAAGTTCAGATTTGTTTTTCTGTTAAGTATTTTTTTCCCTCGGGAAGTAACATCTACATGCTAAGCAGCAAGATTTATTTTTTTTTTTACCAGTGCTGCCTATGCATAAAAATAAGTGATTTTAATGGCCACAACTAAAATCTAATTTTTCATCAAATAATATTAATAACTAGATAGAATTTTTTTCATTAAAGCCACTTATAACTTTGTGTATATCCTGTAAGGAGCAATAGCCTCCCTAATCACATAACTAATCATGTTAATCTATTTTCTAGATGCATAAAACCCAGGAAAGCTGACTGCTTACAATAGTGATTCCACACTGTAGAAAACTAATTGAACCTCTTACCTTCATCCTGATACTGATAGCAATCATAAATTCAGAACACTTCTCAAAGTGTTCCAAGAACTTAGTGGGTTGTTTTTAATAAAACATGTATACACAGAAGAAAACTGGCCTTTTTTAGAGACATTGATATTTACCATTGCTGTTTGTCATTTCGATGTCAGCACCCGCATCAATTAAAAAATAGACTATATCCAACCTGCAGATCTCAATGGCTCTCATTAGTGGCGTTGTGTTGCCTATTGCAGGAGCATCCACTACCGCTCCAGCCTTCACTAACAGTTCAGCAATATCTAGGTGTCCGTTGTAGCAAGCGTGATGAAGGGGAGTCCACATGAAATTGTCTGTTGCATTTGCATCAGCCCTACAAAAGGGGAAGAAGAGTTACAGCAGATGAAGCTTGCTACAAGATACAGTAATGTCCAAAGCTCCAAGTATAACCAATGTTAGCTGACCACTACGGTATATTCAATGCACATAAATATTTTCACGTTGCTACTGCTACTCTGAAACCATTTCAGTATCTGATATATAGCTTGTCATGGAATATTAATTGTAAAAGCGTGCCTGGGTGGTGATCATATCCCCCTTCAAAGCCAATAGTGTCCTCTACATGGAGATTTTTACAGATACAGAGGAAAACGGGCATTCAAATGGCTTAGTCCTCTAAAATGCTGCAGGTGTTTGTGCTCTAGCTTCACTGAGAATGGAAAAAAAAAAACCAGACTAAGAATTAAAAAAAAAAAGCTTCTGGACCAAGGACAGTGGCAAAATTGCCTACTGAGGATGTAAAATTTTTTCAGGCACTGTGTCGCTGGACTAGACCTGTTTCTGCTCCCAGGTTAAAACTGGCATGTGATGGAGGATAGTTTGGGTGAGAGATTTGTAATATGCTGCCTTCAGATGTAGCTGAGGGGAAAAGCCCTTTAGCAACTGGCTGCCTTGAGAACTATTGGGCTGGGGTCATGCAAAAGCAAGGCTTGGGGAGTGAGAGGCACTACAGCACCTTAATGGTGTCCAAAGTCAGTCTCCACTCTGTCTTTGAAGAAAGTGGAGTCCATGTCCAGATCTGTGATCTCCCACATGTGGGTTCATCAGGGCTCAAAACATCATAAGGAAACTCCCCAGTACTCAGGGAGAGTGAATTGTTGTCCATCGTATTTAGGACAGCCTAGAGGTCCTGAACTGAATTAGGGTTGCTGTCCCATTTACTCTAGCAACAAAGAGCTGATGCCTTTCCAAAAGACATGGAAGGAAGGACAAGGAAGAAAAAATTAGGAAGGCAGATCCTCCCAGGGATAGCTTTCTGCCCTACAGGTCAGATGGTTAATATTTAACTCTAGATCGAAAGAACAGATGTATCTGTTCATCTTTTCTTGTTTTAGTTTGTAATCTTTTTCAGAATTCTACCTTTGGAGAGAGCTTACTCCAGTAAATTCCCCAGACCTACCAGTTTTACCTTTGTTATCTTTCAGTTGCTTAGCTATTACGGTTTATTTGTATACAGTTGCCATTTTCTTTATATTTCTCATTAAAATAAGCTGTACCAGTTTTACTCCACTTTCTCAACACAACCCTCTCCCTGCCCTCAAATCCCTTTTAATAACTTCTTTCCATCAGAAAAAAAAAAAAAAAAGATCAAAGGGAGCAGGGATAACACAGCACTAACTTAAACATTCTTCAACATTTTCTCCTGATCAAACATTGAATTTGCCTTTAGCACAAATTTAATTTAGTTCTGAGTCTTTCAAGTTAGAACGTGGATGCCACCAATTTATGCATAAACCTCAGCATTTTCTATAGCTCTGAATTAATGTTTTGTTTCCTATTCAATATAGATTTGTGATACCGTACTAAAAAGGTTATATTGTAAAAAGTATCTGAACTCCCATGCCCAACTGAAAGTAGCTGAAGTCCACTCTGAAAGATGCGAAGCTAAACACTGTACTGGTAACTTTCCTCTCCACTTTCTGATTTCTGTCAACTTAAAAATCTCAATATTGATACTTTTTTTTTAAACTAAGTTGTTATATTTCTAGATCTAACTGCTAAATATGATGAAATAGCACTCCAGTGCTGGCTAGTGAGTCTTGATGGAAGCAGTGAAGATTAATTTGCTACATTAATTTGTTAACCCTTGCACCCTTATCATTGGAAGATCTGAACATACACATTTACACAACTTCTCATACGCTCTTCACATTCTGTGAATGTATCTTTGGAAAAAAAAAAGTTCATTTAAGAGTTTATGTAAATGACTGTAGGACTACAGCAGTCTAACAATAAAAAAGAGATTACACTCTTTTACACGTATGACTGAATCTTTCTTAAATTGCTCTGATTTTTAAGCTGTTGCCGAGATTTTTTCACAAGTGTGAAAAAGTGTGTCTGTAGGCTACAAAATTGCTCAAGCACTTAAAAAGTGAGGAACAGACTAAATAACAGCATGCACTTTTTATAAGGATGCAGGGTTTAAGGTTTATAAGGTGCCTGCTGAGGCTGCAGGGGAAAGTGATTATAAGGCTTAGCCTCTTAAAACATTTGTATGCACAGGTCCTGGAATGTGGAACAGGGAAGTCCAGGATTGCCTTGATGATTTCAGGCAAAGCACTTGAGCCAGCTTTCCCCAAAATCCTTTATCTGATTTTTTGAGAGTTCAGCTTTGAGGATGCACTAATTAAGACATGGATATGAACTAACTGCAGTCGTAATAGATGGGATTTATAGGTACTCTGCATGTGACCACAATGTCAGCAGCCCAGACACCAAAAATTTCAAACCTAGGAAACTTACCTTTTGGATGTTTCTATTTCCCTGTTACTAAAATGTGAAAAATAATAAGCTAACCCTCTGTAACTCAGGATATTATGGAACTAATTTTAATGTTAAACGTCAAATAAACAGAAAACAAACCATAGTATGCTGTATCCAAATGTTTACTGGAAACTGATGCTTTTGAAAGCTCTTCCAAAATAGCAATTAAAAAAAATCTCTCTGAAATTATCTTACCCCTTTTCCAAAAGATACTGCACAACATCTCTGTTCCCACTTGCACATGCGGTCATCAAAGGTGTTTTGTAATATTTATCTTTTATGTCTACTGGCACACCCTCCTCAAATGCTTTCTGTAGAGACAGAATATCTCCTGTTCTGACGAGGCAGTTAATATTCATGTATATTTTCCCTGGCTCTTCTATATACCAGGCGCGGTCATCATGCACAGGATGGGCAGATGGGTGGTCTTGCTTACAATGGGAGCTATCAGCAGTGCTCTGAACAGCCTCAATCATGTACACAGGAAAGCCATCTTCCCTACGTGGACACGCGCTCTTTGGAATAACACAGATCGGCACAGGGATGACATTGCCCTTTTTGCCTTTTTGTTTCTTCCCTTTCTTCTTCTTCTTCTTCCCTTTGGGTCCAAAGGATGTTATAAGACAGTTTTTCTGCACATATTTAAAGCCTTTAAAAAATTCTGCAGTGTCGATTCCTTCAGAGTTAGGTCCTTCATGCATTTCAGCAATAGATCGTATTTGTTCAACATCCACAAAGGCACATTGCTTCTGAACAACTGATATAAAATCATCTTTAGCTACTGTCCCATCTCCTTGGTCAACAGCCTCAAAAGCCTTGTGGAGGGCAGCCTGGTGCTCCAAGGACCAGTCGTACAGTCTCAATGTCCAGTGAGATTTGTCCTCCTCAGCCCCAAGCTTGGACTTTTTTGCAAAGTTCTTTTCAATTTTGCGCAGTTCTGTTACTGCTGCTTTAAAACCGCCTTCTTTGGCAATGGTTCTTGGGGTCTTTGTTAACAAGTTTTTCCATGTAGGATCACAGCCTAAAAATATGGACACAATATCACTGATAATGCTGATCACTCTGATAACACTGATAACTCCTAATTATGTAATAGAAGAAACTTGCAATGTATATGTAACTAATTGCCACAGGTCTACAATTTTGTACTGTCTTAACTATAAATAGTGGTAGATGGAAGCACATCATGGATCCCAGACTGGAAGGTTAGCCATGTACCTGTGTTTGTTTCCCAAAGGGAGATTCACTGGGCAGCCCACATTCTACTTATCTGTCCACTCATGAATATGTATAGGAAGGCAGGAGTTCAGTGGAAACTTTACATTTTTACTTAAAGTGGTGAGGAAGGTTAAGAAAAAACAAACTAAGATTAAAATATCACTCAATGTTCTATACCCCAATGTTGCAATTTGGTGATGGATCACTACTTAAATGTTTGAAACACAAAACAGAACATAGGATTCTGCATAGTCCTCTTGAATCAAAGCCTGAAGTGCTGTGATGATCTGATTAAGTTAGAAAATTATCACAGCTGCTTTGGAGTATGTTGCAATACCTATGGGTGTTAAGTTTTCCCCATGATGAGACAGAGATCTCTTTTTTCTTTTTTTTGTCTTTAATTATCAGCAAACCAAAAATTAATTTTCTATTTGAAGCTTCAATGCAGTATATCAAACCAACTAAAACCAGACTCACTTAATACAGTCCAATTCCAAGTTACACAAAGCCATGATGTTTCCGCTGCTTTCTTTGAGAAATTTTTTTCTCAGCCACATGAGTAGAAATAAGTCATAATAGCCTGTCAGGCACATCTTAATGAGAATTTGCCACATGATACCCCAGAGAGTAAAATCCTTCAATAATGCCAAGTGAGATCTTCCCTTTAGCACAGAAAAAGAATATACATGATAGTTGCAAAATAACTTATTTTTAATGTACCTCTTTGTCCTATAAACTTGCAGCAAATTGAAAATCCTCCTTCCGCAGCATAATGAAGTGGTGTGTTACCATTCATAGCAATCAGGCCCAAGTCTGCATTATAAGCTGAAAGAACCCTCAGAACCTAGAAAAACGGAGACAGTACTACCAAAAATCTTGTCTATTTCTTAAGATGGAGAAGTGTGAGAATGATTTACAAATAAATGCAATAACATATATTCCCAGTTTATATAGTGAAGTTCTCTCCCATGCTCAGCTGATCTATGTGAACATAACATTCAAGCTTTCTGTAGTACTGTGCTTACTTAACTTGGGAAACAGAAACCTTGTTCAGTCCTAGACAACTACCTCCCTACTGCAGGCCACTGTCTTAAAGTAACTCTGATGTTGCATGCACAATCAAAACTGCCTAATTTTATTTACTTTGAAGATGGTATGGAGGATAAGGAAGAAAGCACCTACCTGCAGCTGTTTGCACCTGCCCTTGTTATAAAGGTAATGTTTCACCCAAGTTACACAGCTGTGACAGGCTACATATTGAGAGAAATGAGATCTCCAATGGGGCTGTTCACACCAGACAGCCATGCTAGCGCACACACTCAGAGGTACCTTGGCAAAAAAGGCTCTGCAATTATGAGAGAGATTCTATCACTGCTGGATTCCCTTTGATACTTCAAAAGAAGCTGTTATCGACTGCTGGTTATTATGCTTTGATCAGCTGAGATACTGGACTGAAAAAAAAACAAAACCAAAATGCCCAACCCAAAGAAAACAAACAAAAAAACCACCCCGGCTTTGGCTTTGCAGCAATGCTTTAACGCCACAAATGATGATACCTCAAAAAAGCCTCCTTTGGCTGAAAAATGTGCGGCACTATGTCTTTCATGGTCAAATATGTTAACATCAACTCCTCTCTCAAGTAGACCACGGACGACCTCGACAACACCTTCTCTTGCGGCTTCCATTAAGGCTGTTCGACCGGTAGCCTGCAAGGTAGCAAGAAAACAGTTCAGAATTTGTTTTGGATGCTAATTCAGTTTGGAAAAATATGATCTGATTATTGCAAAGTGGCATAAAATTGAAGGTGTCCTTTTATGTATTACTGAAAAAAGGAGACAAGTCTAATAGTTTCAAAGATACTTGTAGGTAAACCTTAAGAATCTAGTCATAATGCTGCTAAAATCTGTGTAGTCAAATCCCAGCAACTCAAGTACATTAGTAACTTGAGTCCCTTGAATACTTCCCATGAAAATCAATTCCTTAGTTAAGGTGTTCTTTATTCTGTGTGTGTGCTCTCATGCATGTTTATAAAATCTAACACAAAATACCACCTTTATCATGAAAGAGCATAAGGAGCTATGGCTAAAGGAGTGCTATGGGGAAGGCAGAGCTGGGGAATTTCACTACCGTTCTGTCTGAGAAGAAAACCTTACATTCTAAACACTAGTGCTGTCTCTTTTTCTAGGTAACAGTGTATGCCTGTGATTAACAGTGCATATTTTCTTTATAATGGCTGATTTTGCCAGATCTGGTGACCTTCTCAACAACAGAGCACATCTTGGATCAGAGATCACCTGCTATTAACATGCAGGCCCACAGCAAACTTAGAATATCTGACTTGCTGCTCTACAGATGGGCAAAGAGAGTGGTGAGCCGTGGATATTGATCCACTGAACCATACTTTCTTCCCTGATATCTGGCTTTCTCTGGATCTGGCAAACCATTCCTATTATGTGACCGGGTATGTGTCCATCATACTGCAAAAAAAATTGAGGTTTCTCATACTGCACGCATATTGAGCGCATGAAGCGGAGATGTGCATGAGAGGATGGGATAAGGATGCCCAGACATTGGGCTTTCTATAGCTACAGGCTAGGAAAGATACTGAAAAACTAGGACAGAAGCAAAAGCCACGGGTAGTGTTAAGGGAAAGCTTGAGTTCCTTGACTTGATCCACAGCACAGACCTTCAGTCCTTTAGGTCTTTGTTAAATTAAAGAAGTAAACAAATAAATTGCTACAACAAAAGTACAAAAGAGTGAAATGAGTTTCTTATGTCTTGTCCCTGCCTTGAACCCTGATCAGATTTTTTTTATGCAGGACTCATGTTTTAGTGTACATTATTTCAACCTTGAAAACCTTAGGCAAAGTAGAAAGCAGCATTGCTCCACTGAAGTACGTTGAACTGCAACACCTAAGAGCTGGCCCAGTTACATTTAGTTTCTGCAAAATATTTGCACTCTAATAATTAAACAAAAATCTAAACTGGGATATGTGGTTCAAGCAGAAACTTAAACCCCTGCTCCTGCAAAAAAAAAGGTGGTACAGAGGAAGGTAATAGGCATGACCACAGAGTTAAGCACTTGACACTGCTTTATTATTTTAATGTGAGGATTTAAGGTTACATACTCTAATTGTCTGGTAACAATTCTGTACTCTTGTATAAATGCTTTTAGTTACAGACATATTCATACCGAGTTTCTTGCATTGGGATTTGCTCCTTTTTCCAATAAATGCAGACATATTTCTTTAATATGATGAGCATGCTCACAGGCCTGTAGAAATAAAGGCTTCCTATCAGCAGTACAGTTGTTAACATCTGCACCATAATCCAAGGCAATTTGCATGCAGCGGTAGTGCCGTTCTGTAGGTAGAAGGCAGTAAAACAAAATACCTGCAAAGAAAACCAGCAGGAGTTATGGTGCAATACTAAATTATTAGAAAGGTTATTTAGGCTGCAAGCTTCACAGCTGAATGAACAAACTCCTTCAATAGAGACTCATTAACTTCCCTTAGGATATATACATGCAAAAAAGCCGCCTAGTTTAGGGCCTTTGAACTCTAGTAAACCAGAATTTAATATGTGACAGGTCATGAGAAGAATCACAAGTTATGTCTCAGATATGTGCTGGAGAGACCTATGATTTAAAGACCTAAACTGTTCAAGAAGAATTATTTTCATTTTCACCAAAGCTCTCACGCCCAACAGCTGCTGTTGAGCTGCAAGGATTACCCTTAACCACGGTTCCTCTCTACAGATTGGACACAGCATAGGGAGCAAGTGTGTAACACAGTGAGGGGTCATTTTATGGCATTTCTGGTCTGATAAGGTTCTTTTTTACTTACCTTTCCCTTCATTATCCACAGCAGTCATATCTGCTTTAGCTTTTGCTAATAACTCCAAAACCAACTCATGACCTAGCTCAGCTGCCTTCATTGCTGCAGTACATCCCATTTTGTTCTGGACATCCGGATGAGCTCCCTGTTCCAGCAAGAAGCTGCACATGTCAGTGTCATTTTTAATGCAGGCCAAAAGAAGGGCACTATATCCTTCCATAGGCTCTGTAAAATTAATGAGATTTGGGAATCCATTCTGGACCAGCTTTTTTATTTGCTCCTTGTCTTTCTGGTGAACACACTGAAGAAGTTTGTAAATCTGTAAGTTTAGAAGTCTCTTATCTACTGGTAGCATCCTGGAATATGAAGAAATGGCTTCTTTCAAGGAAGTAATTTCTGTATGGGGAGAGAAGAAAACATGTAAAGTCAGAGATGAGATCATAATTACATGTCAGTAAGAACAGGAATCAAACTATGTTCAAGGCGTGAAAATACCCACTTTAATGTGACAAAGCACTAAACTTGGAATGAATTTATCTCATATAGAATATACAGCATATAGAGAGACTGTATAAATACACGTAGCACCTTGCAAAATTTTTCTTTCTAGTCTTCAAACTCTTCTGAAGAAGTCTCATTCAAGGTGAAAATTAAGTTAAAAAACTAAGGTAACTGCTTTCCATTCAAGGGACTGTTATAATCTACAGTTACTTTGAAGCCTAAGGGGAGGATGATCATCTGTCATTTTAGTACTTTACAGGGGAAAAAAAATAAATCACAAGTCACAGTGTCCTCTGCACTTGCTGAAACATAAAACTGACACTGGCATCACCTCATCAGTACCTGAGCACCTTCTTATTTTTTTGGTAGCTGATGCATGAACTTCCTGCTGGGCTACTTACATGAAAGAGAAATTGCATTTCTCTGCAGCAAAATCCTTAGTGAAAAAAAATATGCAGACAGTGGGGCACTGGCCTGGAGAAAGTTTCCCCCAGGTGATGCAACCCATGCTTCCTGAGAAAAGTGCGGTGGAGGAAACCAGCTTTGCATTTGCCTCAATCCTAATTTTTTTAAAGGCTTTTTAGCCTCTTTTAGCTAGTCTCAGCACTTGTGGCTGGAGGGCCAAGCAAGGGTCAGACACTGTAAGAACCATTTCTGAACCTTGCTTAAGCAGATGGGAAGCTTCCTATCAGCTTCAGCAAGCCTTGGGTCAGCCTGTCCTCCAAATGCGACAGGGCGTTTACAGGACATGCAACAAAAAAATGTGGAGGAACAGCATCCTGTTAGGAAATACTTGGATTTTGTGGGATTTTCTTAATTAGCAATATAGCCTGTAAATGAGACCACTCCGCAATCTGTTTGGCTACTGCTGGATGCTCTCTGGATGTCCAACAAAAGGTGAGTTTTAAGAGAGAGATGCAGAAGGATGCACAATTCCAATAGACATTTTGAGGCAACACCTCCCATTCTGGAAAAGAAGCCTGAGAGAAAACTGCAGGAAAAGTAGAAAAAAGTGAACGAAGGCTAATCATTTTGGGAATGGAGAGAGGCGATTTTTGTACCACAGGTATAACGTGCCAGTTGTCATTTCTGTAACTGCCATCTTTCATTTCTTTTGAAGTTCTGTGGCCAGCCTGATTTTGGAACAAGGGACAGGGGTCAAGTGTACTGTTGCCAGATTTCTAAAAACTATTCCTCTTGTGTGTAAGCTGAACAAGCTGCTCGAGACTCTCCCTGTGCCATGTTGCCTAAAGACACCTGCAGGCCTAAGTCAGGCGTTATGTGCAAAACAACCCTGCTTCACCATCTGATACATCTGACTGCAGCCAGTCGCTCCTCTCCTGTAAGAGAGCTAAAATAGCAGGGGTGTTTCAGGAAAGGAGTAAGGAAAATGTAGGGAAGGGCTGTGCAATGTCTGGATCCACTTAAAAGCTGTCCTTTCCAGTCTATGGAGCAGTGCAAAAATATTGTAAAATGTTCATGTTTTGCTAGAAAAACTGTCATTGTAACAGTTTTGACCAGCTCTACACCATGCTTTATTTGAATGGCATTATTATAAGTTGGCTCACATGGAGAAGTGTTTAAGTGGGCACTAAAATGCAAAAACTTTCTCTTTGCAGTAAAATCAGGTCAGAATAGGTCAGCTACTCACAGAGTTTGAGGGCTTTCTCCATTTAAATATGACACTGCTTAAATGCTAAACTCTTTTCTGTGTAGGTCTTACACAAGGCTCATTCTGATCATACAGAAAATATATTCTAACATTGTATGATTAGATCATTAAGTAGCAGTAAATTAAGTCTGTTGCCTGTGGCTTGCTTATTCTCATCCCTACCATGCTGTGCTTCTTACAGCATATTGTCCTGTGAAAGGGAATAAATACAGAGATTTTTATTATTTTTTTCTACTGACAGGTTACAACTCTAGCAGCTCTCTAGTCCTAAAGTTTAGAGTTGAGAAATAAGGCTAATTCTGGGTAATGCCTTGGTAGAAGCACAAACTAGAGTTCCCTGTGGGGTCTAACTTTTAGAGCCTGAATCATTGGGAAATAATTTTTGAGCAAATCCTCAATACAGGAAGTTTTTCCTGGGTTCTGAGCGCAGGAAATGAAGCAGTGTAAACTCTGCAGGGGTTGCAGCAGCAAGAAGCAGCAAGAAGGTACTGCAGAGAAGGCTCTTACAGTACTTACACCATTGAAATTCAGCGAAAGAACTGTTTTTAAAGATACTTAGATGGACCTGACATGCTTAAATGTTCTCTCATACTCTTGTTCAATTTCGCACCACTCTGCAGCAGTAAGGAACTTGAATTCATTTCCAAAAACGGGATCCTTTCTTCCCACTATTATTCACAAGTCTGAAACTAAAGTGAATTAAGTACGCGATTAGGTATTACTTGCTCCCTACAACCTTTGCTCCATTCAGGACATGAGATCAACAGCACACCTTACACTCACTGCACGCTTTCCTCTTTGTTCACAGGGTAATGTATTACATTTCATTACAATCTTTGCCTCAGTTCAGCCTGATCAGTTTTTCCTGGTGCTTTTGAGATGCTTATCATGGTATTCTTTTAATACTTCACACACAGTAACAAAATTATTTCCGTAAACGTAAGTGAAATTATTTTCATCACAATGGTGAAGTATGTTCTTATCACAATACAACAACCAGTGAGATCCTACCAAGTTTAAAGACTTTGCTTCAAAGCATTAAGAACCAACAATTTCCATGAAAACAATCATAACATTTTAACTGTGACAGGTAATATTTCTTTGCCATATTTCTTGAAAGTGGCTAGATCAAGTTTTATTAGAAGTTTCTACAGTAACAGAATCAAAGACAGAAACCCCTACCCAGAGTCAGGTAAAGTTACAAGCAAGTGACACAGGCTTCTATCATGAAAATATAACTACAGCATCCTGCATTTTTTAATGAAATAAATACTATCAAACATACATACTTTATAGAGTTTTTTATCACTTAACCTGTAACAGATGTTTTAATGGAAAATGAGGGATTGTTAAGGTGGCTTTGAGACAGTCATGCTCAGGGAGGACTTCATGAAGCTATAATCATAAATCCCAAGCTTGTAACATCTGCTTAGCAACAATTTTATCTGTTGACAGATATCAGCAGAATCACCACCTTCCTCCTGCCAGCTTGTGTCATCGTTTTGGTTGAGAGCATGAACTAATTTCAAATTCAGATTAATCCTTTTCTCAGTACAACTAGTCTTAAGAAAATAATTTTCATCTGTTCTTGTTTTCTCTCAAAGCCTTCCAAGCTGTGATCAAGGAACACAGATAGAGAGGGAAGGTCTGGTGGCCAGGGCTCTTACATACTGACTCTGTCAAAGCCTGGTGCCTGACTGCTGCTGGAAGCACTCATTACTCTTTTTTTAAAGTTTTCAACATTTTTCAGTTTCAATATTTCAAGTTGAAAGTAACCCTTTAATTATCACTATTCACAAACCAGTAAACAAAATTTTCATGTGTTTTATCTTTAGTGAGAGAAAATAGCTTAGCACTTTCTAAATTTAATCCATTTGCATGCTGGCCATAGAGATAAGCATAAACCCTATATGCCAGTATAAAAGAAACCAATATGGTAACAGTGCCACACTGTACAGCTTTATACAAACAATTGGCCTGGATTTTTGACTGTGACTTATGTTTAATAGAAGCAATGCAGCAAAATCCTCCTAAAAGTGAATTTCAGTATAATGAATAGCCTATAATGCTGGGTTTTCTCTTTGAGCCCTTCTTGGTGTTAACTCTCACGAAACATTTTAATTTGCACTGAGGCACAGCTCCGCGCTGAGTGACCACTGCTTCCCTGGCAATTCCTGTCTGAACTGAGCAGGTTTCAATCTTGCATTAAGATCTTTGCCCAGATGCAGCCCTCTGGGAAACTGGGCTTAGTCCTGAGTGCTGTAGACAGTGCTGCACTTATGGCTGGATTAGATCAAAAGACAGGCATCCTTTTGTCTTCAGTTTGCCTGGCAACTTCCAGTCACTTTAGTGCTTATCCACACTCGAGTAGTAGAGCCCTCAGGGCCAGCCAGCGTCTGTATGAGCAACACCTGCTGGGGACAGGGCCTGAGAGGAGGTTGCACCTCAGCCACAAGAGCTTGGGCTCCCTGCAAGCCCCTGGACTGTTGTTAGCTGGTGATGAGGAGAGGCTACAGCCAGGACCAAGGAACAGGGCATGCAGCCACTCCTACAGAGCCTGAAGTGCTGAGGGCCCTAGGGAAGCCAGGTAAGGGTGTTAAGCTGGTGTTAAATTATTTTCCTTGGGTTGCGACTCAGAGGAATGGATGGCCTTGTAGAGGAGACTGTGTTTAATGGGAAAGAAACTGCTGGGTAGTTTGTTTTTTTCATTGAAGAGCTGGTGTTGACCCACACTGTACTTATGTGATAAGGATTTGCTTGTCTGACAATGCAGAAAGACAAACTGAGGTAAATTCCAGTCTGCCCTCCTCTGAGAGAAGTGTCAGGCGTTAAGGGGGGATGTGTGTGCTGATGTCTAGCGTGGAGTTTATATTTTAGAAATCTGAAGCCCAGCAACTCTGTGGTGCTGCTCGCTTTGCCCTCTCCTTGCCTGTAGGTGGGCCTGCATCCCACGCCGTGCCCTACGTGCTGCGAGGCTGGATTCGGCCTTCACAACCCGCCGGCTCTACTCCAACC
>NW_010168359.1:0-62625 GCF_000695765.1 Mesitornis unicolor
CGTTCTGTGATTCTGTGATTCTGTGATAGATGTCACTGAAGTTTGCAGAGCACAAGGAATCTCCACCACGTTTAAACACAAGCTTAAGATCTGGACAGCTTAGTGTAGTGGTATTTTCATGGTGGCAAAGAAGTGGAGTTTCATGTGAGATAAAATAACTCCATTACTAGCAAACCCCAGGATTCTCCGACAGCTCGTTTGTAGCAGAAAGCAATTGCTAGAGAACGTTTCTGCTTTGAATGTCACAAACCTGCTCCTGGAGTTGTGCTTTGTACTTTTCAGCTTCCTCGATGCAGATACTTTGGAGTTTCTCACATTCTGCAGTGTAAAACTGTTTAAGCCTCTCCTCCAGCTCAGCTAAATCATTGTGATGTTGCTGGTTTAACTTCTGCAAAAATCTTTCATAAGCAACTTGCAGTTCATTCCTGTCTCTCTCCAATTTCTCACAAGCTGCAGAAGTGGTTACTGAGGATGACAAAAGAAAAAAAAAAGTAACTGAATCAAGTTCAATGCTAATTTCACCATCTTCATTGCAAGTATTGAAGATAGTGAACGCTCTGCACAGCAACACTGTTATACTAAGACAAATATAATTTATCTGTGAAATGAGTGCCACCTCCACGGACACATGAAAAAGATCTTTGCAAAAAAATACCAAATTCAGTGTTTCTTATGCTGAGAATTAATTGAATCTAGTTGAGGCAGGAACCCATATAGAAAGCACAAGTGTGACAGTTTGCCATGACACAGAAGAATGAATGTCTCACAAGAGACACTGGAGTGCTCTAATAAAAAAATTAATTGGATTTGCTACTTCACCTAATTTGATCCCATTTCAGTAGTGTATTTGTCAGAGTGCTTCACTTTTCGACATAGAAACCACTCAGCTAAATTTGAAACTCTTAATATCCTGAAGACCATCCATTCAGCATATTACTCATGCTCAGATGTGTGGAGCAAAGCAAGTCTAGCCTGACATGGGCTGCCTGACACAGGACCACCAATCTGAAACTTACTGCTCATATGCACATGCCCAAGAAGTTTAAGTATCCAAGATACAGAATACTTTCAGGCAGGAAGTGCAGAGTCTTAAGAAAACAAATGCTGTGTAATTCTCTTCACTCAAAGCCTGGAAGCACGGTGAAACAGGACCTCTGACACAAGCGTGTGGTTACTGACCTTAAGCAGAACTGCTTCTATATAGACTCTAGTGCTTTGGTTTAAAATAAAGTAGTCTCATGAGTGCCTACTTCAGCAAAAAAAAAAAAGTCAACTAAAACTTTAACTTGGTCCTGAATAAAATACAGGCGAAATCGTGCACGCATACACGTTACAGCAGCTTGACACACTGCCCAAACAGTATAAACTCTGTGTAAAAGCATGGGAAGATGCAAGGATTTTTGTCAAGGCAGTGCAGGAAATCCTCTCCACAGCTGTGTTTGAGCCTCAAGATACCTGAATTACGGTATCTTCAAGGACTGACTGCCAAAGCAGTACTGGGCCCAGCTCTAGGGGAGAGCAGCCCACCTCAGCAGAGTGCCCCGAGTGACACACATGGAGGGTGCCTCTCTCCTACGGCCCATCGAGAGCAAGGGAGCAGTCTGATGAACGAGACTCGCCGTCTCAAGGGAACTGCAGAGAGGTCTTGGCCACGCTGCCATCACTTGAAACCTGCAGCTGACCTGGAAAGTGCAGGAGAGCAAGCTGTGCTGCATGGACATCCATCTGCACCTCTGTCTACCTGAGCGAGTTTTAACAGCGGGCTCTGTGTGAGGGATCTGCTGACTGGGACAGATTTAAGCCAAGCTGTTCACCCCGTGACTGGCAACAACGCAACTGCAACGTGCCACAACATTCTCTGCAACCCAAGCAGATTTCACAGCTTTCTATACTTTCTATACAACCACCAAGAAGGATTTTTATTTCCCTATCTTTATTCCTTCCACAGGGGACATTATTTTATAGTGCAAAGAACCAGGCAGCGACCTAAATGGAGAGGTTACACAGCCAACCACAGGCAGAATGGATCTGACCACCTACAGCAGAGTAAAAGGGGTACAGCTGAGAGGCTGGCAACTCGCATGCCTCATTTGAGGTAACTGCAGCAAACACTTCAAATGATCCACTTCCTTTAAAACCGGAGAAAGCAGCAAGCATCCAAGTCTTTGTTAGGCCAGAGCCATTCATTTGCCTTCATTTAGCTACAAGAACATGCTGCCTAAGGTTGTCTTGTCTTTAGATGTCAGCACGCAGAACTTCAGATGATGCAAAACGCTTCAGAAAGAAGGCAAATAGCAAACCACACCTTTGCTAAACAGACACATCGGTTCTTGTTCAGCCAGTTTGCAGTTCAGGTTCATGAGAAGACTCGTATCACCAAGGCAAACAAAAACTTTTAAAAGCTGCATTGGCAGCTGAACGTCGTGTTAACTTGAAGGTAACGCCTGGCCTCTGCAAAGCTGGGGTCTGCAATGCTTCCTTGCAGATTGCAAGCCTGACCTGAACCCTTGCCATCCGAACCAGGAGCAGAACCACCACACACCGGTGAGCTCCCAGTATTGTTGTGGTGCAAGGAACTGCATGTGTGAAGTTTCAGCCAAAGCACGGACTGAAGAATTGTGGATTTGAAACTGTGGGAAGTTCTGCAAACCAAAATTTATCCCCATATTTGAGATTCAAGTGTCTGCAGCAAGTATTCTGCACAGCCCTATCCATCTCCAGACTCAATCTAATTTATGGCTGTACACTGCCGTGTTCTAAGAAAGGGACGAGCCATGAAAAAGGCAACCAATTCCTTAATTTGGCCACTCATCCACTATAAGGAGTTGCTGCAAAACTCCTGACTAAACTCTGAGGTTGAGTAACCATCAAGTTCAGTTTCTCACAAAACTGGTGTTTAATTTTGAAGAAAAATGTCAAACTAGAATACATGCTCTTCTTGTAGCACACACAAAATCTCTAATTTCAACTTCTCATCCGCTTGAAGGGCGTGCTTCAGAGTTTTTGTACACGACTACTGTGCTTCATTTTCCATCTTAAAGTGCTTCCCTCCACAGTTCCACTTCTTCATTATACCATGCATTATAACAGACCACAGAACTTGAGCAAAAAAAACCCTAAAAACAACAGGAGACAAATTGTCCAACAGCATTTGAGAGAAAAATCAAGCCACAGAGATGAAAAGAGGTGCTACCCATTTTTCCATTAAGTTTGCTCAATTTCATCTACAACACCAAACACTTTAAGGTGTTAAGGGTAGAGCACATGGAATGGAGGACTTGGCAGCCAGAAGCAAGGTTTACTTCTTTATTCAGATAGCAAAGCCATTAATATTTTCTTCCCCACTCAGCTGACCCAGCCTCTCCTCTCAATCACACAACACTGTCTCTCCCTGTATTATTACAACAGGGAGCAAGATTTTTTTTTTTTTTAGGTTTCTTAACACCTGTTTATTATAAACAAAGAGCCTGGTTCTTTGAGGCAGAACCATGACCTCTGGCAACAGGAAGTTTCTGAGATCTGGTAGCAGAAACACTGGTTTTGACATGTAAAATTAACATTACATGTCATTACCTATATCATATGTGGTTGTTAACAATGGCCACTTGCATCTTGGGCATTTCACTGCAAAGCTTTGTATGTGCCAGAACCATACAACAAATGCCTGCAGAAGAGCAGCGTGGAGAGCCAGGCATGAGGCAACATGAACAAGTAGCATCAGCTGAAGGAGAAGACTACAAAAGTTGCCTTGGTATCCCCAAGAAATCTATTTCATATTTTCAGTAAAGGTAGACAGGAGATAAGACCTTACAACTGTGGAATACCTCATTGTTATATTTTTTTTTCCTTATTCTAATTATAAAACAATTTATCATCCAATTCATTCCTTATGGCTAAAATGCTTACATAAAACAATTTTTCAACTGACATCCTCCTAAAAGTCACCGTAAACATAGCTCTAAGAAGATAAAACATAATGGATTTTTTTTTTACCTTGAATCCTAAATTAAATTGTTTTGAAACAGAAGTTATCTTTAAAAAATTGTCTAAGTCACTCACTGGTGTAGTTATGATTTATGAAGAGCCACTAGACTGACATTTTGAAGCAGAGGTCACTAGGACAGTAAACCAGCAGCGTTTTAACAGCTGTGGGGGATGTGAAAAGGGGATAATTACCAGAAAACATCAAGTATTTAACACAGTGTTATGTCACAGTGCATAACACTGTTGCTCTAACTTTGTATTTCACATTGTAAGATCTATTGTATGTGCTCCATTGACCAGTCAAGATCAATGGACACAAAGGCTCACTTCCTTCTCCATATATTTTTTAAATTGTTATCTAACAATTCATTCTCAATATTAGAAATTCTCCCACCCAAATTTGCTTTCACATTTATGACCAAGTATCTCTTGGTGCTACTTCTATAATGACACTAATGGTACAGGACATGAAGCCACATTTCATGTTTTTGTTCTTGGGCAAGCTGAAACGAGGCAATTAAAACAAAAAAAAGCATGCTTTAAGCTACATTTAACTGGGCATGGTTGAATACAGATGCGAAGCATCCAGATGTCTGCCAGGAAGTAAGCTCCTATCCTCTAATGCTGCAAACATGCAGGCAAGTGTGCAACTCGTGGCAAGTTAGGCCCTGCCCCAAAGAATTGAGATAAATGTCTACCTACTCTTAAGTTTTCTAAGGATCACGAAAACCTGAAAAGCAAATCACATTCACTCCATCTGTCTGTAAAACACAAGTCTTTTTTTAATGCAACCTTCAAAACATTTGAAAGGTCATTTAATAATAAAAAATAGCAAGAAGGTATTTTGAAGAAAATCTTGTTTATCAATTGCAATGCAGCAAACGGAGCAGAGAGAGAAAGGGGTCAGGCATTTTTGGCTGTACAGGAGACATGCAAACCTCTCCAGCCTGCTGAAAGAGGGTCACGAATTTTCAGAGGGCCAAAGCAGCACAGGCTGAGCCAGCCTTGCACCTGCTGCTCCAGAGCAGGACTGCGCTGGATCACGGCCAGCGCACGCTTGCAAAGAGGCTCCCAAACAATTTGAAGTGCAATTAATTTAGAGTAGTTTCGTGCTTCTGAAGAAATATGCAGCTCTTGCAGTTTCTACTTAGGTAATTAAACAAGTAGCTGGAAATCATTTACATGCTCACTTGCATCTCAATAAAAAGGGTAACAGGTGACAAATGCGACATCCGTACCTGCTCCAGGCTCCCAGAAACCAGGCATTTACATTCAAACCACAAAGTTTAATCTTTGTGGCTGGAGATTTTAAAGAAACTCAAGTTCAGACCCCAACTGTTAATGAATTTTAACTCCTTTGGAAAAGCCCATCTCCAAACACACCATCATGGCTAAACCTCACACGTGTTTCCAGGCAGCGAGAGCTAAAAGCAACATGTGTTGACCATCTACTCTGTGCAGTCACTCCGTTGCTGCCAAAGGCAGGTTCTAGGATTGCAATGTATATTTAAATCATTAAAAAAAAAACAACGGTGTTTTGGTAGGAAGGGTCATACAGAATAACCCAGGAAAATGGACAATTTGACAGCAAGCCAATTTGGTTTTGCAAGGCAAATCAATGTGCTTGCGAGTGCACACAATTAAAACTTCAAGAAATTGAGGAGTCCAAACTGTGCAGAGGGTGCAAGCTGCAGGAGGCTCCATGTTCCCCTCAAACACAGCAACAGACAGGGCACAGAACTATACCGAACTGAGGATACCTGGTTCTTCTTCCCAGACTGCCTGTCCCCAAACTGCAAACCAATAGGTATTAAAAACACAGCAGTTGTTACTCCACAAAACCTGTCCCAACACATCCATGCAACCAAAATAAAGAGTCAAACTGTACTTAACTTTCTGAGCCAGTCTGTGCCTAGATCCTACTGTGAATCAAAATTCACAGTACTTATGTCAAAACAGCCTATGGAAACCTTAAGTTCAGCTATATCCATTTAACAGTGCAGTAGAAAGCTGATTAGCAGGTGTGTATTTAAAAAGATTATTTTCAGCTAAAGCTACTGTTACAAGAAAGCTTTTCTTACACCTTGCCAACAAGAGAGGTCTGGCTGGCTTGCTAACTTTTTTTAATTTTTATTTTTGAAACAAACCTTTTTCTAAAGCCAGACGAAAGTGACGACCTGTGTAGTTTTTAATTTCTATGATTAAATCCACCCCCTTTACGTGCCGCGGAGAGAAGTACAGACAGGCTAGGCATGTGACAGGGTTCAGACAAAGGAGCTGCATGAAGATAAATGCTTTGCTGAAACCATGGTCTGGAAATCTCACAAAAGGAAGCGAGCCCGAGGCTGCCACTCAGATGCTCCTGCAGAGCTGACCCAGGCAGATCAGCTCCGTGAGGGGAACGGCTGCCCACCCTGGCCTACATCCCCTGCCTGACAGCTCTGTGTGCTCAGGCATTGCAGATCCATCAAGCTCTGCTGCATTTCAGGGTTTTTTTTCTGGTTATCAACCTACTGAATGGCAGATTCTTGCAACAGGAGTCTCAGATTGGAACGCAGCAGGCTGTTAATCAAAGCAGGAAGTTAAGTTTATGGGAAGCTCATTTAAGAGTGAGGCACCCTTAGAAAGAACTAAGCTTCCAAAAAAAAAAAAAACCCAAAAAACCAAACCAAACCAACCAACCAACCCCAAACCAACAAAAACTCAACAAAAAACCCTCAAATCAAACCAAGCAAAAAAACCACACCAAAAAAGTGGCAATGTGTAGAAGTGCTGCTAGCTTTTGATCTGCCCATCTAAGCTGAATTTTCCCATTCCTGGTAAGTAAACAAACATGGTACCTAGGCTGAGAAGTAAAAAATACTGCAGATGCAAGCACAGGGAAGAACAGAGACTTTCTTGCTCTGATAGCAATCCTCCTGAAGTCCTTTTCATGACAACACAAGTTTGTAGGAATACAAGAAGTCCATTTCCACACAGACTCCAGTTCTCCCCGCTCAGCACCAGTGGTGGCACAAGGCAGGGCAGAGGGACATCAAGGCAGAGGAAGGCTCTTTCAAAGCCACCTCCTGCTGAGACCTGCCTGAAACAGCTACAATCCAGGTGCTCCATCAGTAGGAAGGTCAAAAGCTGCAGCTTGACAGATGCCAGACTTCACCAAGCTCCAGAAAAACCCTCAGCTTTTTGGTACTAACCTTCTAAAATCAAAAGTGCTACACATTTCTGCAGTGCCTTTGGTACTCTCATCTATCTATTGAGGCTGCAAGGCTTTCTCTGCTTGTGATACTCCCCATTCACACATTTACAGGCTTTTTTATGCAGCATCAAATAAAGCTCTCAGAAAGCTGCATTTTAACATAACTCTCTAAACTGGACAACAGCAACAGCGACAACTGGAGAAGCTGTGCTCTGCTGCTTCAGCTGGAGAGGACGTGGAGACCCCTCCCTCCCCACCAAGCTTCCAACTGAGTAGTTGCCAGGGAATGCCCACCTTATTAATCAGCACTAAAAAATAAATCTGAACATTAAGTGCACCACCTGCACATAACAAAACCTACATTCACACTCAAGTTTGGCTGAGACAACACTCAGCTTCCCAAGCACGTGAAAATAAACATTTCCAACTTTTCAATATGAAGTGACATATCTGAAACTGCTCCACACGTCTCCTTTCAAAGCTTTTTTCTTTTTTAAAGCACTTCATCGTAACAGAAGTGTGCTTTTATAACATGCTAGTTTCACTTTCAACTGCAATCATTTTCAATCCACTTTTTGCACTCCATAAGATGATTCTGCTTTGAGTTCAAGTAAGTTCTATGAAGTTACCATTAAATGCAGTTAAATTGAGCTTCAAAGTCAGCTAAACCAGCTCCTGCACATTATAGCTCAATTTCGTATTATAGCTGTCCACTAGGATGAGTTCAAGGATTTAATCTCATTAGTCTGATAGCATTTCCTTCTGTTCATTTTGCACTCAATCGCCTACAAGCCACTAAGGCAAAATACACATTTTGCGCGTATATTTTACAGATTTATGGTTTTTTTTTTCCAGCAGATCTGTAGAAAACAGAGTAAAAATAAGTTAGGAATCAAATAGAAGTGTATATACAGTCAGCCATCCTCTTCTCATTTTTAACGAAGCGAGTGCTTTGGTCATCAGACACATGTTTTGCCAGGAGGCCCCGCTAGGCGCAGTTAGATCAGTGCCAGGAATTCGGTGAACCTGGGGTCACCCTGTCAGGGCTCCAGAGAAATGCAGCGATTAAAGCATCTCAGCAGAATTCAGTCAGGGAATTAAATGAGTACCATTACGATACCAGGGCATGTGTCTTTCTGCAGATCTGTTTTCCTGCATTTCTGCTCTCATGAAGAATACAAAGATAAATTCTTACCTAGTTCTCCTCGAAGGTTAACTAGTTCTTGAGATAACTCTTTACGCTGTTTCAGTGCTTCCTCCCTCTGCAGAGAAAAACAAAACAAAACAAAAAAACAAACAAACCCAAACATTGGTTACTAGTGATCTGTGCAGGGCACCTTCCAATAATTAACTGCCTTGTGGAAAACAAGAGGCGGGAGCAAGAAGCCAAGACATGAATCATTGAGGATAACAGTTCTGCTATTACAAAATACACAGATGTTCTTCTGTTGTAAAGGAAGTTATACTTTAAAACAAAGAATAGCTGTTTCCAGGATAACACTGCAATTAAAATCCTACTTAGCAGCAATTAATTATGTATTTTATGATGGGTGTAGTAGCATAAGCCTCCAGAACAAATCAACTGATAGCTGTCAAGGGCGCAAAAAAGTATGTTATACTGGTGAAAGAGGCATGTATTAAATATTTATTTAAGCTTACTCAAACACAAAACCAAAAACTTTGCTAAATGTTCAGCCTTCCATGAAGGAAAGGTGCAGCCCTATTCAAAGTTGAATACAACCCACCCCACTGCTTGCAGATCTCGATTTTAAGGTAGATGATGCCTCTTATACTGAGGGAATCATAACAAATCTGCACTCAAAACAAGCAGAGGCACCCATCTCCCTGCTCTGCCTAAGAGCTGCGCTTAGGCTGGGGGCTGGACAGCTGGCCAGGCCCCTCTGCCCTCAAACCCACACCCCGTGGAGAAGCACAGGCAGGGTCACAGCAGAGCTGCACCACAGCTCAGCGACTGGCACTGCACACCCGTGGCCACAGCATGGACGCGACAACGTCCAGGCTTCCCACTGCCAAGGTGCTTTCACCTTGCTCCCGTCCAGTTCCCTGCCATCGGAAAGGCGCTGTGAAACAAATACTAATTACCCTTGCTGCAGCACACTGAGAATAGAGGCACAGTTTGCTGCTTGAGCAGCCCATCTTCCAGCTCCGGCAGCCCCCGGCTCGGCCCCCCAGCACTCATCAGCGACGCGTGGGTGACGGCACCACCAGCCGGGCTGGTCTGGCCGTGGCTGAGCGGCAACGCTGGACCTTGCCTCTGCAGGTTATCCTACTTCCGTGCCGATCGCTCCCGACAGCAGCAGATACTGCAGCTTCTGCAATTGGCACAAGCAGCCAGCGATTACTTAAAGCCACAGCCCTTCTTTTATGAAAGGCGAGCCCCAGACATTAGACTGATCGATCTCCGCTTGCTCAAACACCAGCCGGACCGTGAAAGAGAATGCTGCTGCAGATAATGGAGCTTATTTTTAGCTGTTTCGAGCTTGCTGTTTGCTGCTTTCACACTTAATTTGTTGATGCGAAAATAAGCCACGGGAGGCCTGAGCTGAACGGGAGAGCCACAGACGCAGCAGCTTTGCTGCTGTCAATGCCCAGGCTTGCGTTCATAGCCCCTGCGCACACAAAGAGCTTGAAACTCAGTTTACGTGCTCTTCCTTCAGCTAGGATACAGTAGAAAAAAAGTTAATTAATGCACTGGCCCAAAAGTCACACAGACTTTTCCACAACTGACCACAGCTGATGAGTTCGCATGCTGGCAGTGCCACACCTACACCTGGTTTTCCCCAGGGAAAACCCCTCCTTTCCAGCAGGTTCCCCGTTTGCCCTCGGTTGCTCTCACCGCAGCCTGACCCCGGGCTCATGTCTTAAGAGCACCCAGCCCTGGTGGTGGGGAATACTCAGGGTATGCCTGCAGAACAAATAAAGCAGTATAACACACAGAATTCTTAATTAAAAAAACAAAACAAAACAAAAAACTAGGGGGAATGAGCACCCAGAAATGAGTCACACATTAAGGTCTGACACAGGACTAATCAAAATGAGTGATTATTATGCTATGCAACCTCATCTGCTGCAAGTCACAGGAAATTATTCTGCTGCTGAAAAGACTGGTTAGAAGAAAAGGCCAGCCCTTCACTAGAAATACTTGTAATTTTGACCCTGAATAGGAAACATCCCCTTTTAATCACCACCGTTTATGCAGTCTAACAGTTATTTGGACACTGACACACTGGCAGGGGCATTAATAGCTGCGTTGCAGTTTTACATTAAGCACTTAGAAGCTTTTTACAGCGACAGTGGGCTAAGACGGAAACCCACGCCTTGCTTTTCGTGTTATATCCTCCAGAGAGCTCGGTTATGGAAAGGACACGCCCTGCTCTTCCTTGCTCAGGAAGGAGAGATGAGTCATTGTGCTCCTGCTCAGCACCAGGTCTCACTACGGACACAGCATCCGATGATAACGTGAACTCTGCAGCGAGCTTTGAGCTGCATCCTAGCACGCTGGGACACAACCAGGTAGTGGATTTGCAAGCAAGCTAACTACCAAAGCGCTTTTGTTTTCTTGCTGTGGGCTCCTCGTGGGATTTTTCCAAAGCTTTTACAGTAACCTTGTCCATTACTAAATTACTGCACCAACACACTTTGGAGATTTATTTTGCTTTTAAATGCCTCTTCTTTGTTTGCATACCCATTCTTCATTCTGATTCTCAAAAAGCCATCCTTGAACCTGATTTCTTTCAGCCCACTCAGTAAAACATCTCAAATTTCCCCCCTCACCTAGTGGCTGGACCACACAGCAACTCTTTAAAAAGACTAGTTTTTGGTTAGTGTTTCCAAAAGGCCTGCTTCATGATCCACACATTCTGTGTTTGTTTTCAGTTAAAGCAATTCGATGAGAAAAGGGTACATGAGATCTGAAAATACTATGGATTGACAGAGGCTGTGCCTAAAGCCCCAAAATAAAACAGAATATCACTGCCTCACTATTTTTTTAAATGTTTCTTGCTTTCTGCTGCTCTCAAGCCCCCTCTTGCTTTTTACTGGTGCTGTTTAACCTTGTGCCTCAACCGCCAGCTTGTCCATTCATAGTCTTGCAAATCAAGAAATCCAGACAGATGGACTTGTATCATCACTGCCTGTTAAAGAATATATTCAGAAACAGTTTTAAAGAATATATTCAGAACCAGATAGCCAGAGACTGCCAGCCTCAAAGAAGAAGAATAAATAGGCCATACAGTTAAGCAGCCGCATAAAGCAGTCGGACTGAGTAGCAGTTAGTTTAGCACACTTATCTGAGAGAACTGAAGCTCCAGGTATGGAGTCTCCCCAAGAAAATATGAAAGTTTCCAAGACCTGAAATCTAAGTGCAGTGAAATACCAAAGACCACTTGAATAACCTCGTAAGAGCCATCTTCAGTATTTGAAGACAGGTACACACATACTTTGGGCTGGAATATCAAATAACCTTCTAGTTTAAGCTTTACAAGATTCCAGTTGAAAAATCAATACCAGAAATTGAAAGAGCAGAACCAAGTAGATCAAGTAATTTTGGCATTGTTCGTCTATCCAGATAAATATGGCAATAGGGATCATCCTCCCTTAGTTGTCAGAGACTCAAGAAGGGTCTTCATACCAATTGAAAGCTGTTTCTGGCACAACTTATGACTTTATGCCAACATCATGTAAGGATGACTGGGTACCTATTTTCCTTAACACCAGAAAATCTATTGTATCTGCACAAGAAACCCAGTTGAACTTTAGCCAAAACATTTCCCCTACACAGAAGCTGTAGGAAGGAACAAGAACAGAGCTTGGGGATAAAAGCTTTGCCACAGGCAGTATCAGGGAGATGCACCTCTGCTACTGGACCCTGCAAAAAGACCTCTCAGCATACGGAAGGAGACTTGGACATTTCTTGTTATGTGAAAGATGAGGCAGTTAAAAACCCTTCACATGTTCTGAAAATTTGATGAGCGAGTTCAGGAGGATGTGAGCCCCATAGCAAGGACACTTGGGAAGGTGAGGTATGCCCCACTACAAATGGATGGCAAAAGAAGAGGTGCAACATAGGGGACTGAGAACATGACAGTTTAAAGATGACAAAAATGACCAAGTCAGGAATGGAATAAGTTACAAAATTCCTCATTCATGTTTGTTATTGGCAGCTACACGGACCAGTTACAGGCTTAAGAGTACTTTTACTGGCAATCAGCTGTTCGTGCTACAACTTGAGATTCAAACAGACCAGCCTAGGGTCATTTTAGATACAAATGAGGGTAATGATGCATCAACATTGCATTGCTCTGCTTCAAAAGCAGGAAGCTCTACAACAGCCCACATCCCAGAATGAACAAAACAGGTATTTATACCAAGCACACAAGCAGCCAACCTTCTGGCTACGTACCTATGACAAATCTTCACATTAGAAAGACGTGAGATACCTCCATGCTCTGCCTGCAAGTCAAGGCTTTGAGAGCCACATTTTGGCTGTGCCTGGCCAAAAAGCCCTATTCACCTTTTGCAAGTTTTTCCTCTGTGTTAAAAGCTACAAGTCCTTGAACCACTACTTGATGTGAAAAAGCAAACCATGGCACAAACCAGGCTTCAAGTACACATGTCCAAATAAGCTACCACCACCTATCTGGTAGTAACGATCCACGTATCCCAGTTCACACTTTAAACAACCACACTCCTCCTGGAATCAAAACATGTACTCCTTTGGAGTCACATTAAAGAAAAAACTCACAGGAACCAAAACTGAAAAGGTTGCATTTTTATACCAAAATATGAGGTGTGTTTGTTAGTTTGTTAATTTCAAGCAGCTATGTCACACCACTATCTATGTGATAAGCTACCTATCACAGTTGTCTAGTCTACCCCATGCAAAGTTATCACCTCCTCCAGGAGCTCTGTGGCATTTCAAACTTTGCAAGCTTCTGTCTTAACAAAACCCTCACTCAATTTTTCATCCTCAGCTTAGCGTTCCCAGATCTTTCTCAAAATTGTACTTGTGTGAAGCTTCTATCCATAAAGTTCAGAAGAAGCATTATTAATTGGCAGAACCAAAAATTGACAAAGATTAAAAAAAGCATTTTATTAGACAGACTAAATAAAATTTGTTCAGAGTGCATAAAATAAAGGCAGCACTTTAATCAGTTTTACTGTCATACACAGGGTCAAATTAATTTATTCTGGGTAAGGAAAGCCTGATTTTTGAAATCCATTTGCTCAAACCACAAGCACTTACTCCTAAAAATCAAACTTGGAGAGAAATGCTGAGCATCTTAAAAAAGTAATAATAAATAATGGTTATTTGCAAGCACGTCTGTAATATGAGGGCTTAGACCTCACAGGAGGTGGACTTAGTTTGTAAGGAAGAACAGATTATCACAAAACTGTTTAATACTGGTGCAGTGTCCGTTGCCAACAGTTCTTAATATTGGATGCGTCTTTCATCTGAGCAGATATTCCTCTTATGGACAGAGCAATAGCAATTGGAGTCTACTCCATTCTTGTACTGCACGTACATGAAAAGATGAGCATCATCACTGGCCGTAATGTAGAAACTGAGTCACATCTCTGCCAGAGCTCCAGTCACTCGAGTGTCATCAGCGGTAGCCTGGAGGTGATTGTGAAGGGGCCATTCACATCCGCTTTGCGGTGTGGCATTTGCTTTGACTATTTTGGTCCTTATACTACTGTATTTCTACCAGTCGCTGTTCCTTCTTTTGCTGGCAGAATCCAATCTGCTAAATAATTCTTCTAATTAGAAGTCAGCAATTTCAAAAATCTTTTTACTCACCTGCCCTCCACCCCACTTAAAAACCCTTGAAATGGCATTTCTTTCACATCACTTGGAGGCAAAAGCAAGCTAAAGAAATGAGCCAAGGAAGCGGCACAACAAACAGGATTTACACTCTCTGCTCCATGTATATTTTTTAAAGCAGCAGCAAACTATCACTGCAATGAAGCGAAAATGTCAGTAATCATGCCAAACCAATACATACACAGTGAAATTACTATTTCCAAATTAATCGTGGCCTTGTTAGTGTTATGCATTGCCTTCTTACCTAATGAAATAAGCAATCAGTTTTCACCCTGACTTATGAATTCAAAACAGAATTCAGTTAAGCCTCAGAACACACCACTTACATGATTAGCTAATAAGAGACCCGCTGTAACTTCTAGTATTTTACTTCTCTCATTTGCTAGGTACACGTATGGAGAATCAGATATTTTACTCCCTGATGTTTAGTGCGTGAAACACTCAAGCAGAGAACCAGCCAAACAGGATTCCTATGAGTCACTTAATATTTAACACGTATCGTACACTTGCGGGCTCTTTATGTTTTTACAAGCTTTACATGGGATCTTAGGCTTATATGGGATCTTTGTTTTCCCATTTAGAAGTGATGTCCACCTTCATGCAATAGCTTTACAAAGTTAAGTCCGGATGTAATATGGGTTGTTTAACTTCACTTCTCTGTAGCAGTGTGTTTCCTACTTCCCAGGGTTTCTGAACTCCCACATTGGTTTTCACTTGTCACTTCTTCCTTCCTTGTAAAAATCTGATCATTAGAAGTTTAACCTACCTAAGCAATTACTTATTTATCATCTCAGTATTTTCTGAAGTTTTTGTCTCAGTTCATCTCATCCGAGTCTGACACAGACTCCATCACATACTATGCAGCTCTGACAAGTTATACAGGCACAACTTAAGTTCTCATGCCTATAAAATTGTAATTATCTTCATAAAGTTCTTTGAAATGTTAGAATATGAGAACCTATGCTTAAGCACAATATTACAGTATTCTCTGTCATTCCATTTCATCGGATAAGGCAGTACAAAGCAAGAGAGGGAAGCAAGAAGCAAAGACTATTTTCTTTCTTCCACTAACCGCTCCCACTAATTCTGCTTTTATAACAGATACAGCTAGTTTGCTGTCATTAATTCTACATCTTCTTGAAAAAAAAAAATAGGAGAAATAACAAGGTAGTCATGGGAATCAGCTTCTTTATGGAAAGCTACACTGGTTGCCTGAAAGGCAAGAAGTTTGTTTCAGTCAAAAGTGCCTTTTCTTAAGAACCCTTTTTCTGGGAGTAGCTGCAAGACAGGACTCCTGATCCTCTCCAGCTGGAACCCATTCTGAATAGCCTGGCCTACCCAGTAAGTTGTTTAACTAAGGCGTTTTCTAAAAAGTTATTTCCACCAAAGTCTAGTTTCACAGTAATTAATGGATTAAAACAATTTTCTGGATGTTAGAGCTCACAAACCTTCAACCTGTTGCTAAAAATATTCTCATCTATCAGCAGCCATGCATTACAGGGACCCTGAGAATCACTGGAAACCTCCGTGACTTCCTTGCTTTCCTGACAGCCACCTGTCAGATGCAAACTGCTACAGCCCAGGTTTGCTTTGCAGAGGGAAGCTACTGCGTTATCACCCAAATACTCTCCTTTACTGAGCAGAGAAAGACAATACTTGTGTTTCTCAAATTCAAGATATCTTTTAACTTCTGTTTTAAGTTGGTGGGTTTTTGTCTCCATGTTTTAGGAAGCCAGATTTAAAGAGTATAGGTACACTTTGGATGGAAACCCTAATGAGAACTGGCCAAGTTTGATGGTAGATTCTAGTAAATAAGAACTATAAATTTAACTCAAAGACAGCTGCTCTGAACAATAGGTCTGCCAATATACTTTGGATTTATAGGCCAAAAATATGACTGTTCCACATCTCTTCCTTTTACTATAAATGGTTTTGGGCTTAGTGACAATGTGCAATTCTGCTCCTTAAGCCAGATATCCATTTCTCATTTGATAAATAGAAAAGTTTTCTACTAAAATTTCACAAATGCCAGGACAAGTTTTCGTGATACATGTGTCCATGTATTCCAAGATGGGAAAAAACCTCTCTGAAATGCCAGGAAGTTCCCAAGAAAACTACTATCTCGACTCTTACAGTCACCCGCATGCCAGGAAATGCCAGTTACAGTAGCTCATATACCGATGGCTAATTTCTATTTTCACCTGGAAATACTGAAGCCTGTTTCACCACAACTTCTAGCACATGACTTATGTTGCTTCCTGTATCACATCCACAATTAGTGGTATCCACGTATTATTGTCAAGGCTCTTATAGCATCTCAAATGACATTTCCCTCCATGTAGGAAACTTCTGGAAGATGTCACTACAATCATTCCCAAGTAAAGTTTGAACTGTAAATACCAGTCTTCCCATAACCATAAAAAGAAGCACAACAGTGAAAATTAGTTTCTGTTCATCTCTGCAGCACTGACACAAATTTGAAGCTCCCTTCAACAGCAGAATCTGTTGAGAGCTCTCAAACACTTAACTAGATTCATTTGTTAAACGAGAGCAGAAATGGATGTTTATAACAGCTAAACATCTTACCATCTACAGGTTGTTTTTTTTCTTCCAACAGCCTGAGTACTTCTGAATGTGGCAATTTATGCATTGAAATGAGAAGATGAAAAGGTAATAATTGTCAATTCACACTTCAAACAGTCACAAAGTCGTTCAAGTCATTCTAACAATACATCATCTTTCCACTCAAAAGCTAAATCTTCCTTGAAGAGCCAGAACCAAGCCAGTGCAGTTCTGCTGAAACAAATACCCTCCACCCCTGAACACGCAGGAGTTTATATACGACAGCGAGTGAGAGGTTCAGACATCCCAGCTACAGTGCTCACGCAGCCTTGCAAGGGGCTGCCCTGAGGCAGGGGAAGGGGCTGAGCATCCCTCAGTCAGTGAGAAGAGACTCACGTAGGAGTCACCACTACCTCATTCTCATCGAACATCACAGAAACACTCAGAGTTTGGTATTTTCCTTCCCAAAGGGGCATCTGGCTCCTACCCACTGCTGCAGACCTCTCGGGCACATGCTCCCACCCCAGCACTGGTGGTTCTTCACTCCCACTCCTTCCTGCATGGGGGCCATACCCATAACACTTTGGGTATGGGCAGACCTATAAAACTAGACTCAATCATTTTTTCTTAGTCCTGACGGGATGCCTGAAGTGACTCCTCAAGGCCAGGCGAGTACCAGCCCGTGCAGACACAGGGGCAAGGGAAGAGACGGCAGGACTGCAGGAGTGGCAGCTATGGCCTGACTTACCACTGACATGCTAAACTGTATTTAAAGTCTTTGTGAACACATCTGTTACTGAAGGGATGAAAATTAAATTCAAAGTTAATATGCAAAATGAATACTGGTAACGTTAAAGATGAACTCAAATGCAGTGGTGCACATTTCAGACCTTAATGCAATTAAAGGTTAATGGAAGTTGCTTTCCTTGGCACTTCATGCACTTATTGTAAATGTCGGATTTCACCATTTCCTCTGTACTGCCACTTTTCCTTTCTCATTTGAACTTAAAAAACAGGAAAATAGTTACCAAGTCACAGAAATTACCAGGGGATCAGGGGGAGTACAGTAGCCTAGAAAGACTAGGCTTGCTTTTGTGATGAGCCCACTGTTCGACAAGTGTTTCTAACACCACTAGTGCACGAACAGCTGTCTAACAGCAGAAAAATTGGGTACAGCATGGTGTACATGCTGTATCATATCATATCATATCGGCCACACCATTTGTTGCCATCAAGTATTCTGGATGCCAAGAGGGTCTCTATCTGGTATTAACCCATGCAACAGTAGCTCCTGTGAGAGAGAAACTGAGTTTTTAGGATTGAAAAATTTTTAAATTCAAAAGAGTCTTGGTAAAAGCAGTTAAACACAGAAACTCCGTGAACAAACCCTGACAGCTAGAGCACGAAGGTATGATCAGAGGCAGCTGTTAATGCTAACAACTCCAGGACCACGCTTGCAACAAACATTTGAACTCAGGCAGAGTTTTGTGAGATCCCTGCTCAGCCAGAATCAGCACAGCAGCATTGCTCAATCTCATTTAACCTTTCAACAGCAGCCTCTCAACGTCACTCCAGATGGGCTGGCTGCATTTTTCACAGACTTCATCACCAGCAAATCCTGATGGCATTCACAGCAACTTTCAACTTAGGTGCAGAAATACATTGGGACCTCTTAGGAGAAAAAGGAAAGCAAACCCTCGCAAACCCAACAGCTGAACCACCTCCCAGTAACTTCAGCTTTGCAGGGAAACAGAGAGGATGAGGCAGGTTTTGCCAAGAGGCTCAGGCCTTGAGCATAGCTTCTAAGTGACCCAATAGCTCACTCCAGTCCATTTCTCCATTTGGCCAGGTCCTTGACCCTGTCCCACACTTGCACTGGCTTCTGACCAAACACCAGGATGGTCCACATCATTAATTTGGCAAATAAATGCTCTCTCTTTGGCTGGGTTAGCTTTCTGCTAGTTGCAAACCGAAACAGCCTTCACAGGGACAGAGGGGTCAAGAGCAGGGCCCTTCTCTGGTTCCAACAAGCTGTTTCACAGCTTACACTGCATCGTGTCACCTCACACTTGCTCCAGTGCAATGAATGGAAGCACAGCTTTGTTCTTCATGTAATCAGCTAGGCAATAATATTTTTTTTTTTAAATCAGAAAAGCTGAAGCTGCTTTCAGTTGGCTCTGCAGTAAAGCTATGAGCCCCTGCCTTTGAGCTAAAACCTAACTCCAAGTTTTTCCCCAAGTTTATCCAAAGAGTTTGAAAACTACATCGAAGGGGTCCCCAAGAGATACTTCAAGAAAATGAACATATGGCCACTTGAGATTAAGTTAGTTATACCAGACTCCACTCCTGACCAGAAAGAAAAAAAAAATGAAACCACACAACCAACAAACAAAACCAAAAGAAACCACAAAACCAAAACAACTCTTCCTCAACACACAGGAAATCCTACAGGTATTTCCCCCAGCCAACCAACAGATTCTGAGGATTCAGAAGCATTGTCCTTGGAAAGGAGAGAACAACCCCCATACCAATAACTGCTATGAAAGTACATCAGTATATCGTATTTAGCCCAGTTTCACATGCTTAGACTTAACTGTCCAAGATTACTAATTCTGTGCAATTTGACAGAAATATTTTTTTTTTTTTACATCTGCAAAAGAATAATGAAGAGGAAGGAACAGCAAAATTACTAGATTCCTCCATGCAGCTCTCTCTTCCCTTCATCTTCAACACTGCTGGGTTTTTGCTGGGTTTTGTTTGGTGGTGGTTTTTTTTTCTGTTTTGTTTGTTTTGTTAAGAATCATTCCCATTATTCTAAAAAAAAAAAAAAAACCACCTAAATTTCATAATCATGTTTAGATTAAGTGACCTGCAAAATAGCCTGGAAGAAGCAAATACATAAGACAGGCTTCTTCTGAGTAAATATCAGATTGTTAGAATATACCTATATTTTAAAAAGTTGCAATACAAAATACTTCTAGGCCAAGACATATAATTATAAAAGTTAGCAAAAATCAAGGTGCTTATTATATAGTAATTAAAAGACTGCAGAGAAGTTTAGCAGTGAGAATTTCACATATAAACTTTGCAATTTCATATTAGATGACAGGCATCCAAAAATCTTGTATCAAATTGCTTTGAAGATCTTAAACAACTTCCTTAGCAGAGAAAGTTGTTCCAATCAAGAGTTTAAAAACACCCAACCAAACCCACACAACTGGCTAAGAGCCACTGCTCTTACTGAGTTGAACCCAACTTGGACTTAAGTGCAGTATTTTTAGATGAAATGAGAGTGAAGAGATATTCTCTTCTTGTGATATAATGTTACATTTCTGGCAGTATACTAAACCAACTCTGTGCTTTTTTTTTTATAGCAGACTATAAAAACTACCACATATCAGAACAGCTGAAATAAAATTGATACCAATCTTGGAACATCTGTTATAAATGCAAGAGAAATTGCTATTAAAGCCTGCATCAACTGTCGCAGTGTAAATAATGTGTTGTACGCAGTGTAAATAACACAGTTATAGTTTCCTTAACTTCAGATTTTTCTTCTTTCCAAAGTTTTCAAAGCAGACCAAAAGCTTCTAGTGTAATATCAAACTGATTAGGTCATTATGTATGTCACACAGACTAGAACAAATAAACATTAAACCATATTAGATTAATTCCACTCTAAATTCCAGGTACATTTCTAAATTTGTTTTTAAAATGAAGTGTTAATAATTTTAAGACACCACCAATAATGCAGGACTCTCTACAATCATTTTAATTCACACTTTATTCTGAATAGCTCAAAAACTTATCTACCCCTTTTATACGCTTCTGTCCAATGTCAAATAAAGCAAGGCCATCCAGATTTTCTGTTGAAACTAGTTTTTCCTACAAAGGCAGAACTTGAAGTATATACTTGGAAAGGTGCTCAGCCCCACAGGACTTGGACTGCAAACATTTAAAACTGCTCTTCTAAAAAAGATGTGAAGCTGCAAAGAGGCCACAAGACCCAGTTTCTATTTTTTCTATTCAACTGATGCCAGGAGCAGGTTTACCGCTACCTCCACAGGAAAACAGAAATCATCGGAATGGAAACACAGTTGTTATGTATCAGTATAGTAATATTTTCAGAAGCCCTTGTTGAGAACAGTTAAAAAAATTAAAAGCCAAAATTGATTAGCTGCGAGTTTTTACCTCAGAGTGCAGGTGCTGGATCACAACTGTTAACGCTTCAAACTTCTGGTTACTGCTTGTCAGGAATTTTTTCAGCTGCAGTATGATTCCACTTTGGGTCTCACATTTGGTTTTGTACTGTGTCAACTCGGCTGTTTTTGTGCCAGGCGAATGCACATCTCTGGAGGCTTGAGTCTGCGTGCACGAGCTCTTGGGACTCCGCTGCTTGCCCTTGTCAACTAAAACAACAACCACCACCACAGTTAATACACATTTTCTGTCTCACCAAAACTTAAGACAGGTGCAAAAGAAAGTAGTTACAAATTCTGCTAAACACTAAGTAGGAGAAAGTATTCTGTGACTGACTTACCAGCATACTCTTCACACTGTGCTCTGAATAAATATTTAATTAAATGCAAGATCCCTATTATCCTACCTATCCAGTAACTTATTTCTAACATGAGAGTTGACCACTTGTTTCCAAAATGGATTTCTTACTTCCCACTCTCTAAAGTATTGCTGAATACAAAACCATTTTCCCCACATTTACTTAGTCTTTTTCATCCTTTCAAAATTTTCATTGCAAAAACCCCACTCTCTGCAGCTCAGGCTTGAGCTTTATTAACTAAAGGTCTTGCAGCATTTCATAGTGTCAGCAATTTCAGTCACAAGGATGAGACTTTTAAAAAATGCTGTAAAATGTAATATATTTCAAGTTGGACCATGAAGAGTGGCAGGGCAAAGAATTACATGGTTGATTTAATATTCCTAGTGATGTTGCAACCTCAATCCCTTCACAGAACACAATCATCTCATGTCAGAGGAAACCACATTACATAATCCAGCGCTCGACTCGTAAACACCACAGAGGTTACAGGTTTCTCTGCTGCCTTCAGACCAGAAAGGGAGCACAGTGCTGCTGTGCAGATAGGGCCAACCTTCCCCGTTTGGTCACACGGGGAAACGAGCAAACACTTTTGCAATAGAAGGCTGATGCAATACGTAAATACCCCTTGGCAATTTCATGAAGACATCTAAGCAGATCACTTTGTACAGTTTCAACTTAACAAGATTTCTTCAAGATAAAGTGAAAAAACCTGAGAGGTGAGATTTGGAGAAGAGAAAAATAAGAACAGGGCGACAAGCTAACCAACTAGAAGTGGATGCTCATTAATCCTTTCTGAAGCCCAAGCACCTAGTTTGAAGGTTGTCAAGTGCACTGAAATAGTCCCAGCAGTGTAAAGTTCAATCACACAACTGGAGACAGTACTGATAACAAAAGCTTTGACTCTCAGCTAACGTTGGCCTGCCTGACACACCAACTATTGCATTAATACAGTCTTTCACAGTCTTCACTTGTTTTCAAAGCATTGAAAACAATTCCCTGTTCGAAATACTGATGTCCTCTGTGGCTCTTACTAAGCCAAGTATAATGTGCCTCCTAAGCTTATTAATTTTCCAAATAAATCCTCTCTAGGCAAGATTTTCTGTCATCCTTCATAGTTAGAGAATTGTCAGCATATTGCTTTATCCTGTTCAGATGTTCTTGCATTCTTGGAGGTAAATCCACACTTCTGCTCAGAGTTTGACTGTTAAAAAGTACCTTGGAAACATACCATCTTGCAGTTTAATAGTAGAGCTGTTAAAAGGCGCATCAACATGACAACACAAATCAGAACACAAATCTGTAGGGAAAAGATAAAGCTTGGCTGCCAGTTCTAGTTAGCTTATTTTTACGACCATTTTAACTAGCGTCACCACTTATTTTCTCGCAGTGCAGACAAAGAGATACCCTTTGAGTAGACCTCTTAAATGTGAATTGTCAAGTCATTTAGAGAGCAACTGTGTCAGATTTCCAGAAATCCTAGAGAAAATAATGTGTTTAGGAAAATACTGGTTACCTTCTGATAATCCTTCAAAAAATGACAAAAGACAATAATCAAGGGGGGGGGGGGGGAAGAGCCGGGACTAGAGAATAAACATGTACAGTCAGTCCTTCCCTGCCCTACTGGCTCACATACTCCTACACTCTCATATATTCCACCTCCCTTCCTGAATGCTCCACTTACAAGAAATAGAGAACTAGAGCATTCTTCTTAAGGGTATTGGGTAAATCCACTGATACAGATGCTACTGTCATCACTTAATTATCTGAAACAACTTTTACATCTGTTTGTAGGACTCTATCAGAGCTGTGTTAAACCTGAACAAATGTTTGCAGACATTTTTTTATTCTGGGAAAAAAATTACATCACATACTGTTACCTAATGAAGTTATTTAATTTAAATACAGTGATACAGCAGCTATCCACAAATGACAGAAGACTCTAGATACCCAGTTTGCCAGTTTCACACCACTGCTTTTATCATGGTGCTCAGACTACCAAGTATTTTCCTAGAAGCTCATTCAAACATCCAACCAAGCCAACCCTGGATACTGTACTAAAAAAAGCTGAACAAAACCCATGCACTAGAGAAATCCAGTGACATTCCTTTTGGCAATTTTATCACAGACATGTGCTATACACAGCCACTTCAAATGTTGAGAAGCATTTCTCTGCTAGCATGAAACCTCTGCAGCACACACTGCCTCTACAGATTAACACCAGCAACACTCCAATGCTTATTTATGGCCTGCGTTCCTCTGGGCAATGACAGATTGTTTCCAGATTTGAACAGAAGGCATGCTGTGATATCAAAACAAAAGCCATGCTTTCATTAAAACAAAAGCATCATGAGTCTAATTACTGATACCAATCCATCAGTGGTGGTCTCTAAATTAAAGACAGCATTGGTTACCAGCCTCCTCACTTTAACCTTTTTACTTACCACCTTCTTGAGGTACATTCTCAAATACTACATGTAGTACAGTAACCAGACAGAATCACCATCTAAGGGCCTAGCCTTTTTCATACCAGTAAAATAAAATAAATTAAATTAGCTGTGATTTTGCAAAGACTAAGCCTTTTGATAACTAAATCATTCACAGAAGATTCGATATCCTGCTGGCAAAAGAACTTGGAAAAGGTCCAAAAATCCTCCTGCTCCTTCTGAATTCACTATAAAAGATGGCAAGCTGACTTCAGTTCTTTGGAGAGAGTATTAGACCCATCCCAAGTTTTTCCATAAAGCAAACTGTTTCCCATACCTGGCTTCTCTAGTTAATAGGTGTTCAAAAGCAAGAAATATACAACTGTCTGTACGTCAAGGTGTGTTCCATGGAGTTACCCCAGCTGAGGTGCTGGGGTATTCCCCGGTACCTGACCAGCTATTTCAGAACTTGTCTGGTACCCACTGGTTTCCTGAGCCTATCTTGTGCACTGTTGCTGGATTACCAGATGAAACATCACCCACTTTTTGATTTGCAGAGCCAAATCATAGCCTTCCTTTGCTTATTGTGTACTAGGAAGGTCTGTGTAGTAGTGTCTATACTAGGAATTATTTTCTTTAAGCAGAAGATTAAATTTCTAAAAAACCCCACCCCCAAAGAAAACAAAAGAACCCCAAAACATTTCTTAAGAGCATTTCAAATACCCTAAACAAACTGCTTAAGAAGCACAAGTAGGAACCACCTCACTTCTTTCCCCACAGTTTTGCAGTCACCATTGTCTTACCCCTAAGCACCTTCTTTTCACATTCCTCATCCAAACTGTTAGCTTCCACAGGTTTTTCAAAACCCATGTGTGTCTTGTGTAAGCATTTTTCAAAGAAAAATCCTTGTTCAACATTTTCTCTTGTAGGAAGATGCAGGCTGGTAAAAACTTTCTGCCTCTCCTCCATTTGCTGGAAAGCCTTGTCTACACATGTTAAATTGGTGCTCACTTCTTTGATCAGTAAGACCAGATCAGCCTGAGTATTTAATCGAGTTTCCATTTCTTCTCTTACTCGCTGAATTTCCTCGAGCACAGTTCTTATATCCAAGTGACTGGACTTCACCTCTGCTTTCAGATCTTCTTTCATCTGTTGCTGGCTCCTCTGCAGGGCTAACACCGTTCTGATTTCCTTTCGAGACGTTTCCATGTCGTGCCTTAGTTCCCTCTGTCCAGCCTGCATCTCCTCCTGGCTAGCTTTCACTTCTGCCAACAGTGCAGCAAGGCACTCCATCCTGATCCCACGACAGACGCAGGACCTCTTCCAGCGTCGCAGTTTTCAAGCAGTCAGGGACATCTGTGAGCTGGTAGCAGATTTCCCCAGATAGCAAGAGAGCCAGCACATAGCCCTTGGTATGGTATCCTACCTCAGTTTACAGCATGCTGCAGTGAAGGCACCAGGTAAGAGTCTAGTACAAGGTTAGACAAAGGCACCAAATAAAATACTTCAATAAGCAGGCTGAGAACTCAGCCAGAGCCCTAATCAGTTTAATTGGCAGATTATGCCACACCTGAATTTTTAAAAATCTTTTGCTGACATCATTGTACGTGGGACGTCACCCCAAAAGCCACTCCCCAGCAGTCATTAGATCTCTGCATCAATCAAAGTATGCCTGGGCATCAGTAACCAGGTCTGTTGCAACGCAGCCAAGCACTCTGCAAGAACGCAGCAGCCCTTCCTTTCCAACACAGGCTCAAAAGGAGCCCAGAGTGCCTGCAGGAGCAGAAAGACAAACAGTTCAACAGTGCTTAGTTATTTCAAGGTGATTATGCACCTGTCCTTCTGCTCATGTTTGCAGGGTGGGTTCAGGAGTACATCTGTGAGCACCTTGGACATTGCCCCACTCCCACTGAACGCCCTCCTCATTCCCACAGCTAGCAATGCTCTTTTAGCAATCTTTGGAAGAACCCATATCCTGAGAAAGCCCCTCCAGTCCACAAACAATAGTTACCAAAGGAATATGGGAAAACTGACTAATGAGAGGTTTTTGGCAGGTTAAAGTGGCTAAGCCTTTTAGCTGCCAGGTCTGAGTGTTAACTTCTGTCTGTAAAAGCAACGGCTTCTTTCTTTTAAGCACAAAACTCATTATAGATCTAGGCTCTTATCTAGAAATAGGTAGATTAATGTCACCAGGCTGTTAACTGCTTTGTTACACAGCAATTTAATTAATCATTGGATTCAGTTTGGAAAAAGCGACCAATACAACATAGATCTTGGCCTACAGATGAGGTCCATCTCTGCCTTCAAAGAGGTGAGCTGGTATTCAGTGCAACACCCAGCAGAGCAGGACTCAGAGCAGCGCACAGGTTGGAGCTCAGGAGAGCTTTTACACCACAAACAGGCCTTGTCATGCCTCCAGGATGCTTTTGGAGACAGCAATGATCCCACAGACACTGCAGAGCAGAAAACCTATGCTACACATCCAAAACCACAAGCAGCCCTATCAGCAATGTTCTGGGCTGGGAAGCACTACAAAGAGTGATGATAGTCCACACATGAACAGATGTGGGACTTCCAACTCACCACAGCACTGCTGGCCAAAAAAGCCAATCTGGGGAGTCCTGCTTGCAATGAAAGTTTACTGCTCACTTGCCAGTCCACCTCCTACACTAGTCCAGGCATACGCATGGGACCAGGAAGGTATCTTCCACACAGAGCACCTCACAGCTTGCAGGTATCCCCTGATCATCCTGCTACTACAGTGGTTATCACAGCCCCTGGTGGACACAACACTGATAGTGGAGCTCTTTTCCAAATCTCTTATCAGTTGCCAGAAGGCCAGACATGGGGTTTCTGATTGGATTTCTCCAGCACAGTTACAGGCTGCAGGTGTAGTTTCTTCCCCCCTCAGCTCCTTGCTCCATTTCTAGCTTGACAGCTATCCCAAGAGCTCCTGAGCATTATTAGTCACATATAGTCACCTCTAAGGACAAGCACACAAAACAGACTGCAGAAGCACAGTCTGAAGTTTGAATACAGGTAATATCTTTACAAAGGATTTAAGCAGGTAAAGAGAGCCAGGTATGAGCACTAGCAGTACTTCTGCAACCCTAGACCAACACCAGCAGTATAACTCTCCATTCCAACCTTCACCATTACCAGTGTTAAGTGATACAGCACATTTGAAACACTAAACCTAAGAATTCACACAAAGCTTACAGGGAACCACACAAAAAAATCCATTACTGTGACCTTCAGGGTCATTTCATGTTTTGTGAGGATGACCAGTCTGTACAACTAGGACTGGGAATCAGACTTAAAACAGCAACCAGATATTTTCATTTCCGAAACACGAAAGAGGAAGGATCTAGCTTCATCTATATATTGACTTTTCTGTTTCTCAAAAAGCCTGTTTTACACCTTATTATAACTGGTAACAGAACACACTACTCTACCAAAAAAACCCCCAACCAATCAAAAAACCCCAAACAACCCCACCCTTCGTCTTCTTAGCTTTAGGCTGCCAAACATTTTGAGAATTAATGAGAAAAACTTACTTAAAAATGAAAAAAAAAAAAACCAACAAAAAAAGAGTAAGAACTAGAGGGCTACAGAACAGAGTACTTGCTACATATAATAGGAGAAAATGCTTGGATAAGGATATAACCTTGCAAACTTAGATATATACTCATATTTACAAACTCAGTCAAGTTACAACTAAAATATTGGAAAAAAGGTAAGGAAATGCTGCCAACACATCCCACAACACACACTGAACCAAGTTATGGAAAGCATTACAATATTAGCAGTCATGAAACACTTGGAGCTAACTGTGTTCCCTAGAGTTTTGAGCTGAATCAAATTTCTCCAAATACACTGATAAACATTTAAGTAAACTTGAAGATTCACCTGTTTTTATTAAACTCTGAAGAACACAGACCTACACTGCTGACCTCTACTCTAGATGCTTTATCTTTTCCTCCTGCAAGCGAGCTAGCCCCATCAATGCAGGACTGTGTGATCCACGGGTCTGACTCTGGGCTATTTCCTTCAGGAGTTATCAAATCTCCGTCTCGCATCTGAACCAGCCCATAAGCGAGTACATAACTTTGCTTTGTACATTAACCTTTACACAGCTAGTTCTGAGGCCTCAAAAACCCCTACAATTCTCCTGCCATCTTTCCCCTCTGCTGCCATGCGTACAAGCTGTTTGAGCAATGCAACAGAAAGACCAATCAACCATTTGATCTCACGGCTTTGATTTTAAAGTTTGCCTCATGACAAGCTACAGCACTTCAGAGAGGGAGACTTAACATCTGTACAAACAACGAAGCTGCTGGGTTTAATCTGCAGCAGTACACACAGTTTTTGAGAGGACCTGGAAAATTGGCTAGCTGTAAATTACCACTCTAAATTCTTTCAAAACTCCTGCTCTGGGCTATAAACTCAAGAAGCCGTTTCTGACAAATATACAGGGAAAGCAGTTACAAAACTAAATGTTATCTGCAGAGGGCCTGACACCTAAACTTGGATGGAAGTCTTCCACTCCCTCCCTCCCCAGCCACTCCACAGCTTGAACTGCAATTTTTGCCCACATCCAGCTTGGCAAGTGGGCAACACACACCTTTATTGCTGTGCCACTGTACAAACCCAGACTCTGTGGTACAAATCCAAACAAGTGGCGTTTTGTTTCTAAGCGCTGCCTCAGGCCTGTCAGTGTAAGCTGGTGCAGACAGCTCCAACTTGCTCTGCTCACACTTCAGGCACACCAGTCATGAGCCAGTTCTAGTCCAGAGCAAACTGACTTCATTTTTCATGGTTGTACCTGGATAATCTGCCTCACTGAAATGCTTAAGAAGATGCTGTACCTCAGGAACTTTTCTAATTACTCACTTAGCTGGTCTTGTCTCAAAGCAGCTGGAGAAGAGAAAGCACTTCTCATATTGCATCTCCCCCCGCATCAACATGGTCTGAAGCCCAAGATGACAACCAAATGCTTCCTGAAGCAGCATGGCAGCTCACCCTTTCCTTTACTCTTACAATAAACTCTTGAGTTTGCCTTATTTAAGGTTCAGGCACTAGCCTGTGTTCATGAACATCAGCTTATTATAGCTGTCATCAAATCCTTTTAAAGCTGCCCTGAACAAAACAACCAAAACCCACCGCTTCCACAGGGTCTTTTTAAAAAGGGTTTAAAAAGAGTTTTAAAAGGTTGCAGGAACTGAACAAAACTTAACTGCAGGCAGGTAAAACCTGACCTAGATGCTTAAACTGACTCAGCATGATTGTAACATATGCAGCAGAAATCCCTTGGCCTTTCTTTACAGGGGTACAAAAGTTTTTCAGCATATTTTCTTAAAATGCTGTACAGCCTGGAAGAGGAGTGCAGAATCATCACATATTATTCCAGCCATTCAGTCTGAAGTACTGTTTCTGAAGTCTGTGTCTGTCCTCTCGTGCCAACTCGTCCATTGACTTACAGTATCATAGCACTGACTTCTAGCCTCCCTTGGTACAGCATTTTAAATCCATCCCTTTCCACTCCTCACTTCTAGCCACAGAGCTAGATATTCTCTTTATAAATAAGATAGCGAAAAGGAAAGGGAAATCTCAGATCCATTTACCTACTTCAAAGAGCTCTATGCCTGTTTAATGTTTTAATCGCAGGCTTAACACACACGTATCCTGCAGCACTGGCCACACAGGATTTAACGCCAGTAGGAGCAAGTCTCTACTGAGGCAGAACCTACTAAATGTAAGTCAAATGCTTCAATGTCCATTACAACACCAGCTATTAGGTGAGAAACCAAATGTTTACAGACCACACCAGAATCCTGCAGCCTAAAGCTGTTACCTAGAAACTCTTAATACACTGCAGGCAGCTCTTTATTAGCTTCAGCAGTCCATTAGGAGCTTCCTGCTTGTTAACACAACAAACGGAGCATGAACCAAGGGTGCTGTTTCATTACAGCATACTTCACACAGATACAAGGGTGGAAGAGGAAGCCTGCAAATACAGATGACTGGGAAGGCACCCAGAGATAGCAAGCAAGGCCAGTTTTCAAACCACACACCTTTTCAAGCGAGCCTTTGCACGGTCTCCACGAAAAACTTAGCAAACCCAAGCAGTTCTTAACTCTTTCTGCACAAGGGCTCTTCTGAAGACAGATGCCAGCCTACTTCTTACCAGTTAATCTGACACATACTTCATACCTATTCAGGCTCTGAAGTGATAACTCATAGTAAGCAAGCCCTCTGCCCTACAGTGTGATAGCCTGGACTTATTCTGTTGGGTTATGAGCATGCCCCTGCCATCTTTTCCTGAGTGAGAGCACGCTCTCCCTGCAATCAGAAGGTCCTGGGTGCAGCCATGAATCCAAGGCAAGCAAAATGCCAGCACTCTAAGTGTGACATTGCACTAAGGCTCCTAGATAAGCCTCAGTACATCATCTTTACAGTCCCAACCCCAGCAGGCTCTTACTCACATGACAGCCTTTGAACTGAGTTCTCTGCACATACATGCCTATTAAACTTAACCATCCATTAAAGCCTCAGTATTTCTCAACCAAAACCATGCCTTCATCCAAGTGATTAACATGGATGTGCCTTTGTTTCCCTAAGATGTCACCTGTCTGATGGAATACGGCTCTCAAACTTGTACAACTGCGTTAAGACATTATCAAATGTACTACTGATCACCTGGAACAGCACTGCTACCCCTAGAGGAAGCATGCTAATGACACACATTTCTGTTTGCCAGTAATTTGGTATCACCTGTTACTATACTTATTAAACATACAAATCTGCATGTTGCATTAGCCTTACTCACATTTCTGAAGATTATATTTTTTAAAGCCTACATTAACCTAGATCCTTGCAAAGCTTCAGTATAAGATTTTGACATTTGTAAAGATACCTGAGAAACATCTGAGAAAATGCATTACCTTCCAGATTGCTGGTGGCTTTCGAAATAAAAGCACAAAGATGAGTGTTAGCTCAACTCATGTCATTGCTGAAACTGCCTGATCAAACAGACTGTGCATTTTTTAAAAGAGCAAGTTCTGAAGGAAAGTCTGGTGATCAAGACTCTCAAACTGTGCCCTAAGCTGTGTTAGTTATTACATGTTACTTTGCCATTTCACCAGTAGCTATTTCTTTTCCAGTCTTGATGACAAAGTTAGTATTAGGTGAGATGGTATCAAATGGCCACACATCTTGTGAACCCTAGTAGTGGTGCACTGGCAAAGTCAGTGATGATGGCAGAGAAGAATTTAACAAACACTTCAAAATAACAATGTCCAAATTTTCTAGCAGATTAGAAGGGATAATCTTCACAAGTCATGTTTTTACAAAGGACTTAAAGGAGTCCCAGACTTGAACATTAAGTAATTAATGTATCAGACAAATGTCTGCCTGTTAAATGCATAGTACACAGGCAAGTCTGACTAATACTCTGAAATCTCCCATAACACTTTCTATCTTATACACCACAGATCTATCTTACAGAAGCACTAGTTGAGTTTTGAACATGTCATACACAAAGCAATTTTGTCTTACATTGCATTCAAAATGTTTTTAGTCAAGTTTACTAGAACTGTAACATCTAGAATTGAATTAGGTTTTCAACTAGCTAGTACACAACAAGCATGAACATGAGCCACACATCAACTACAAAAACGAAAATATTCATAAACCCACCAAGCATTCAGAGATGACTGCAAACAAAGAAATTTGAAATGCTATGCAATTTACAAAAGACAACTCTAATGTGCACCAGCTGCACTACCAGTGGATCCGTGTTCTGGTTCTCTTCTAATAACCAAGAGCAATATTGATGCTCGATTTCTTAGCTTGTTCTGAACTAGCACAAAGCCTGACACATGCTAGTTGACCATACAGTCCTACACATCACTGTCTGAGGGAAAAGAAAAGGAGGGGGAAGATGGCAGAACTACTTTATTGGACTAATAATGCAAAGCGTAGAGCATGGTTGTTTTGATATGAGAGGGACTGGCTGTATGTACCCTAATGAAACAACTCTTCATTCACCTTAAAAAATCCACTGCAGCAAGTCATCCTTTTTTAAGGAAAAAGATGACAACAAGATGGAAAGTAACTGCATGAGGACACGTCACAGTGTGCTGATGCCTTGGCCAGTAAGGACTGAGTTAAATTTTGTGAACTATATCTCAATCTATTATCTTTGGTTTAGCCATCTGAATTTTGCTACATCAGTTCATCATAGATGCCAGTGGCAACCTTGACTCTCTGAATTCTCTAGCTTTTCAAGGAAAAAAAAATGCTATTGTGTTTACATAAGGGTTTTACATATAAGCAAGTTTCTATTTCAGGTACTGCTCTGAGTAGGCAAAGAGACACCTGAAGTAGTCCTCTCTTTTTCTGCATACCTTCTTATAGTTGCTGCTGTGCTTGTCATCCCTGAAACACAAACACTTGCCCAAAGAACCAAGCACAGAGCGATGTTAAAGACTGATGACTCTTTGCTCCTGTTTCCTCTCTTCTGTCTTTTCTCTCTATTTCCAGCTCCTGTACAAGAACTTGCTCCTTGATGTCTGGTGCCCTCTACTGCTTCATCACAAGTACAGGACATGGCATATTTTTGCCCTATGTTCTGTAGCCTCTGTCTACAAAGTCAGGACCCAGAGTCAACCAGGGCAGGGAATCCTACCATGTTCATAGCATCTGCAAGCCCCTTTCAGATCCCATTAATTGCCTACCCAGTGCAAATCCTGATCCCTCCTCCTAACCTCCACATCCTTCTTGAATACATTCAGAGTCGCCAATTCCCATTTGCAGATACTTAGATGTGCAGTATCTTCACTCTGGGAAAAAGACTTTCAGTGGGGACAGTGTGCACGGATGTGTGTGGCTTCAGAAGCCTGCAATATATCCACATAAACCCTCACACAACACCAGAGAGCAGAACGATGTCAAGAAAACCCTTCTCATTTTCCAGTCTGTCTGAAGATTCCAGCTCTCACACAATCAAAGGTGAAAAGGCTGAAGCACAGCCAGAAATCAAGAAGCCATCTGAGTTGCAATGCTTGAACTCGTTCCATTCTTAATACTGTAGCACACCCTACCACGCTCAGCATTGGAAACACAGGGCTGGAAGAAACCCTCAGAAACCATTTACCTCCGTGTTGAGGCAAGGTAAACACTACCTAGACATAAAAGGCATTTCACCAGACTACTCAACTGTTTCAAGTCTTACCACAAAACACACCCCTGCATTTTTTTGATATGTTTTCTTTCAGCTCAAACTCAATCTGACTTCACGTCGATTAAATCACTGACTATAATCTCTATACATGCCACATATTTCAGGCAGATACTAACAGGCTAGCTAAAAAGTTTTCTATTCTCATACATGCATGTAGTCTCCTATGTTCTGGGAAGTCAAATATGTAGACAGTTAACTATTTTTCAACTACTTTTTAACATGCTTCCTTCCAAATGGGCTGGCAACCATTGTAAGAATGCTAGGGATAAACATCAGGGAACTGAGAGAGACACAGTTACAAATACTAGTAAGAAAAGTTAACAGACTTAGTTTTTTGCATCACAAGTTTATTCTAGATTAGGTAACAAACTTGGCTCAAACAACCCTAGGTTTTAACAGTTAATTGCAGAAGAACTCCAAACAAGATTCTTGTACCATATAAACATAAGCTTTCAAGCTTAAAAGTCAGTTTCTCCTTATATACTATGGAGGTCCACTTTGTTGCAATAAAGGCAAAAAAAAAATATGCAGAACTCATTTGGAACTTTAACTGAATAACTGAACTTCATTTCATCAACTGTGTCTGCCTCTAATTCAATGTAGCACTTCATCCTTCACAGCCAACACATGACTAGTTAACTGCCAGAACATTTATTAGCTCAACTTAATGTTAGGTTCAAGATTTTGATATTTCTCTCTAGTTATTCTGAACTACTCAACATCTTTCTGTGTAAAAGGCGATGTAAGGCTCAATAATTTGCAAGGAACTATAACCTGTCCTTGAAAACAACTGTACAAGAGACACCTGTAAAACATTTTTGACCACAAGACTGGCACATTAATATGCAATATCTTTTCCTGCGCAGTATCTGTGGCTATCTTGGATAGAGAGGACAGAGTGGCTTTTAGTCTGAACTCAGAAGCTACTTATTCAATCACATTAGTATGAGCTGATGCTATATGACTGTAACAAATGTCACTGGACTTAAGCGTGGCACTGAAATGCTGCCTAAAGGATATTATGGAAGAAAAAGTAGGACAGGCAGTACAAATTTAAAAAGCCTCCAGAGCCTTGGTTATATTTTGTATTATTGCTTTTGTACCAAAACTGTTTCTGAAAATAATCAGCAACAGCTTCCTGTGTTTATGAAGCTCTACATTCATTTAAAGACAAATAAATCTAGATTAAACTCAGACTTACTGATTATGTTCTTTAAAAAGTGAGGTGATAGCACTTTAAAGAATACAAGAAGCACTATACCAGACAACTAGAAGATCAGGCATGTAGAAAGGACCATACCAGAGCAACCAGAAGATCAGGTCCAGTCAGTTTATGAAAGGCAGATCCTGCTTGACTAACCTGATCTCCTTCTATGACAGGGTTACCTTCTTAGTGGATGAGGGAAAGGCTGTGGATGTAGTGTACTTGGACTTCACTAAAGCCTTTGACACTATTTCCCACAGCATTCTGCTGGAGAAACTGGCTGCCCAGGGCCTGGACAGGCATGCTTGTTGCTGGGTAAAACACTTGTCTTTACACTGGGCCCAAAGAGTGGTGGTAAATGGAGCTAAATCCAGTTGGAGGCCAGTCACAACTGGTGTTGCCCAGGGCTCAGCATTAGAGCCAGTTACATGTAACATTTTTATCAGTTATATGGATGAGGGGATTGAGTGCACCCTCAGTAAATTTGCAGATGACACCAAGCTGGGCAAGAGCATTGATCTGCTTGAGGGAAGGAAGGCTCTGCTCCAGAGGGACCTGGACAGGCTAGATTGATGGGCTGCAGCCAATTGTATGAGGTTCAACAAGGCCAAGTGCCAGGTCCTGCACCTGAGTGAAAAGCACCGCATGCAACACTACAGGTCTGGGGAAGAATGGCTGGAAAGCTGCTTGGTAGAGAGGGATCTGGGGGTACTGGTCAACAGCTGACAGTATGAGCCAGCAGTGTGCATGGGTGGCCAAGAAGGCCAATGGCATCCTGGCCTGTATCAGAAGTGGTATGGCCAGCAGGAGTAGGGAAGTGATTGTGCCCCGTACTTGGCACTGGTGAGGCCACACCTCAAATACTGGGTTCATTTTGGGCCCCTCACTACAAAAGGACATGGAGACACTGGAGCATGTCCAGAGAAAGGCAGCAAAGCTGGTGAAGGGTCTGGAGCACAAGCCATATGAGGAGTGTCTGAGGGAGCTGTGGTTATTTAGCCTGAAGAAAAGGAGGCTGACAGAAAACCTTATTGCTCTCTACAACTACCTGAAAGGAGGTTGTAGCAAGGTGGGGGTCCGTCTTCCTCCAAGTAAGCGACAGGACAAGAGGAAGTGACCTCAAGTTGCACCTGGGGAAGTTTAGATTAGATACAAGGAAAAATTTCTTCACTGAAAGAGTTACCAAACATTGAAACAGGCTGCCCAGGGAAGCGGTGGAGTCACCATCCCTGGAGGTATTTAAAAGACAGGTAGATAGGTGCTTAGGGACATGGTTTAGTGGTAGACAGGTTATGGTTGGACTCAATGATCTTAAAAGTCTTTTCCAACCAAATGATTCTATGATTCTATAATCAGTGCTAAGTTATTAATAATAATCATACTTTATCTACCAAGCAATCACTAAAAAGTTCAGTTCTAACATTTTCCTTGTAAAGTAGATGACAGCAGTTTGCAATTTCAAGTTAGAAAATAAATAGCTAACGTCCAAATTCTCCTCATACATACAGATACACTTCTCAGAGAAGTCACAAATCTGAGTATAAAAGACATGAATTTTTGCCCATTGATTTAAAAAAATAAAATTGAATGATGACATAGCATGATTAAGCTTATAGGTTGGAAATGAACTGAGAAAAGTAAAGTTTACAGTAACTGTTTGACTTCCCAAATCCCTTCAAGAGCTCTTAGGAGCCATGTAGGAAGTGCTAATGCAGCTTTTTCAATGCTGTTCATTATGGCACCACCCAATGATCTTGTTTCTCAATTGATTTTAATCACAACCCAAAGTGGCAACTCAGCAGGCTGCTCCTCCTCAGCTACACTGACTTGATTTGAAGGATTCAGGTTCAGACCCAGATTAGGTATTTTCCTCATAACTAAAAAAATAACCAAGTAGTTGCTTTACAAAAAGTGTTGATTTGTACCATCATTTCCACACAACAGAGCAGAGGCATACATTTATTTGCACAGGACTACCTTGGCATGTCTAGAAGATCACATGAGGAAAGTTGCACTGATTTTTTTTCTATACGTAACTAGAAGATTATCTATTTCTACAACTGTCTCAAAATAATTTTCCAAAATTAGAGATAAACTCATAACTTTAAGAAAATGTATTTTAGGAGGCAGCAGCACAGCATGTTTTAAGGACACCAGCACAGTTGAACATGTCTCTAAAATTAACCTTGAACTAGTACTTTAAAGCTACCCTAGTAGTGAAACTCAATTTACTGGTCAACAGAACAAAAAATCATCTTAATAGAACCACTTCTCGTGAATTATTAAAATAATCTCTGTGAACTCAATCTTCTATGTTTCGGTGCAAGTGCAGAACAGAAAATACAGTATCTCAAGTGCCCCACACCAGCTCTAAGCACTGCTGGAACATCCCCTTTTCAAAAGGTACACTTACACAATTCCTGGCCCTCACGAAGACACTGATAAGGAGCTATTAGTGCATTTCCTGTTATGTTAAACAGTTTTCCTGTTATTATGCAGCAAAGATGTCTCCTCAGGGACAAGCCCAGAACATTGCACACCATTGTTTCAGGAACAGCCTAAGTGCAGCCCAACAGAGCCCACGTGAAAACATCTTGTCAAGCTGAAAACAATACGGAGAACAGGGCAGTACCCAATGTTTTTATTAGCCACAAGATACAATGCGTGTCCGCCCTTTGAGGGGCGCACAGTCCTCCCACTGCTTGCTGACTGCACCTGGAAGTTAAAGAACTTCTCTTCTCAAAACTCCTAACCAAACTGTGTCACAAAAGATCGCTTTGGCAAAGGCTGCCCAACAGGTACCAGTACTTCCCTAAAGGGGTGATTGCTGTGGAGACAAAGCAATTCCTGCAGAAAAGGTTTAAAACATTAATCAGATCATGCTACGAATTTAAAGTTCCCCCGAGTCTCTTCTGTTTAAGCTAACAACCAACCACAAAGACAGCAGACTTACATTTTTGCTTCAGTGGGTGGTGAGCAGGAAGGGAGGGAAAGAAGACTACAGAAATTTTCTACAGGAGCTGATACCTCAGGTAACTGTGGTGCTCACTGGAGTATACCTATAAACTTACTGCAAAGACCAAAACCTGTATGTGAGGTTAATTCCTAGGAAAGATCTCTGCTTGTGCCACTAATAAATGCAGCAAGAAAAATATTCCCTGCACATTACACGTGCATCTTACCGTCCTTCACCCCAAGTCCTAGCTGACAGGTCAGTCCCAAGATGCAGAAATACAGGTTTAACAGAGCTATGCTATTCATTTCCTATTAGGACCTTTTAGGTGGCAAAATGTCTTAATTTGATAAGCCAGTTAAGCAGGTGGTAGATTGTACAGTAATATTTATGGAAAAAAGCAAGCCTTGATTTTATATTGATTATACAACGAGCAGCCCATGCTTATGGCTAAAAAAAGTGAAGTTTTCTAGCTTTCTGTTTTATTTGGAGCAGAATAACTTGCAACTAGCTTTATAAATTCACTCCTTCTCCTGCTGGAAGGATTTCCAACATTACTGCTTTACTATTTCAAATATTTAAAAGGCCTAGCAGAAAGTCTATTCTTGTAGTAAGTAAATTATTTAAAAAATTATGTTTATAAGTGCTTCTCAGAATAGCATTATGCATACAGATTAAAATGAAGGGCACTGAAATATGACTCTAAAAATGTTTAATTAAAGAAGTGAAGTCATTATCATTTGTAACACTTTCCCGACTTCGCTACTGAAGGACTGCTAGTTCTCTTTAAGAAAACGATGAGCTTTCATTAAAATAATTTCACCACAGATGTTCCCAGCTGTCCTGTTTCCTGCCTAACTAGAAGTATTTCCATAACATCACATACAAACTGTTTACACAAGCATCTTGAGGAAGAACCTTTACTTGCTATAAATGTGTATGTAGCATACTACCATGACAAGAAGCAGCAAACATAAATTTAACCAGGAGTTGAACACAGGACCCAGAGTTATTAGTGCCCTTGCTGCAAGCACAAGACACATCAGTAAAGATGATACCAATGGAAGGTTCATAAATATAGCAACTGTAAAGTAAAGAAACATCTCGGTCAGGTAAGAAGCCAAGTCATTTAAGGTGGGTTATTCCTACATTTGAGTATGTGGACAGCTAAACTGAATATGATTTTTTAAAAAATAATATTTAAAGATAAGTTATACTGCTGATACATTCATTTTTCAGAAGATCAAATACTGTTTTCTTCTCCCTGTAGGACAGAGTACAGAAAAAAAATCTCCATGACCAGGAAAAGCTAAAGGGGAAGAGAACTGTTGGTGGATGTGGTCAGAAAGGTGCTGGTGATACCACTAACTATAACCTGCATCATTAATTAATAATTCTGCAGCATCAGTTTACTATATTATCATGGTGAGAATAATTGCTTAACCTCCTCTTAAAAATAAGATTTAGCTGAATCAAATCTTTCTGAACAATAACACTACTCTACTGGACCACAGACAGCAGATATGTCTAGAGGAGAGCAAACAGAGGTACAGGTGAACTCAGCAAGTTACCCAGCTCGACCAATGCAGACTTCGCTGAATTTTGTTCTGAGGAAGACAAGCTGAGAGAGATGGGGTCTGCTTGCAAATAATTTTCCACATAAGTTAGGTTTTGATATGATATTTGGTGAACCAATCAAGAGCTGTTTGAAACACCAGCACCTTCCCTAAAGGCATCAAATCTATCCACTTTGAACATAGGTTGTTCCTATGCATGATGCCACTCAGGGATTAGAATTTTTTAAAATAATAAAAATAGTGGAGACACTGCTTCATTAAATGACACTAAATCAACAACCAATTTATAAACAGCAGTTGTCATCTTTTGCCACTGATTGCAATGAGAGTGCTAAGTGTAGTCCCAATCTAGTCAGTACTGTGTCTCCACAGTAATTAACATACAACAATATTTGATTAATTGAAGACTCAAGAAACCATTTGTGCCTTCCACTCCCCTCCCACATCAGTTCATTGCCAACAAAGAAAGAAGAGCAACACAAAACAATGAGCCAACTGGCTGCAAATACTAAAAAGGTTGCATTCTAGCACTGAAATTTCATGGTATCGTTTTCCTAATAAAAGCTTTAAGCCTTAGAAAGTTCAAATTAAAAGGACTGAACATAATGCTTTATTTGTCTGGATGCTGTAAGCCATTTCTACTATGGTAACAGATTCATTTGGACAAACTGCAAAACTGGGAGAGGGAGCTTTTAAAACTTGAAGTCCAGTTTTACCACCCCGAAATCCCACAAATTTAAGAGCTGTTCAGGTTTTTAAGTTTAATTGCAGCTGTCTGTCACTGCCAAATCTCAATCTACTTCACAGCAATAGAAGTTGCAGCCAGATCCTTTCCACATATTGAGTGGGAACAAATGCATACTTAGAATATACAATGATATTAGCAGAGATAATTTGCTATGTCTTTTATATTTACTCTCCAATTAACTGTTCTTCTATGAAGTTGAGCTTGAAGCAGCAATTTACTTACTTCATGTTGACGAATACTTGCAGTAACCTTCACATATAATTAATCTGTTTAAGTGAAGGAAGAACAAAATGTAAGATCACTCACTACAGCAGAGACAGAATGCAAAAGTTGCCATGCATCTGCTTTTCACTGCACTCCAGTTCTTCCCCCACAGATTTTTTTCCCTGAGCAAAGCTCATTTAAATTAATCTTCATTCCTTTATTAAATATATGCACACTAAGTGTTAACATCACATGTAAGTTACTGTTTTGACTTTGGAGTAGGTTTTTTTGGGTGGCAGAGGGTATTTTTTTTTTTGGAGGGGGGAATTGTGTTTGTGGTTTGTGTTGGGTTTTTGTTTGGTTGGATTTTTTTTTAGCAACTCCTTTCCACCCTCCAGACTTCCTTTGAAAAGAACTAGTGTTATCTTAATTTTATACCTATTGTAAATGCATCAATTGGTTAAGACTTGTATAGAGTACAAACTGTACTTACAAGCTCCAAAACACAGGGCTTTGCCACCTGAAAATAAAGAAACTCCATTTAGCTATCACCTATGTGCCTACTGAAGCTATGACCTACTATGACTTGTACCCAGTCTTGCACAGATTAAGTCAGGAGCAAAGAGTCTCACTGACTTCAACAGTAACATGTTTAAATCCAAAATCTGCCATGACAAATGGTTTCCAGCTATTTAGCTCCTTTTGCTCAGAATAGATAAGCCAGCTTTACTTCTGAACTGTATCTTTCCTTGGTAGGTAACACAAATGTTTAACATGCTCGTCTTGTATCAAATCTCTCCAGCAGAATTTTAGATTTAGGGTATTTAGTAGGGTTGAGTGTGTTGGGTATCTTTCTACAGTTCTATATTAAACTGTAGTGTCAGACATTAATCAGTCCTTCAGTTGTTCAAGGCGGGGTGGAGGTGGGGAGAAGGGATATGAACAGTTAAGCAACTTGTGACACCTCAGGGTTTCAGAATCCTCCTGTAAGAGCACTGCTTTGCAATGCGCAGATGTGATTTCATAGTTCCCAATGTGATGTGAACCAGGATTCAGGGAAGAAACTGTACCAGAAAAGGATGTCATCTGCTCAAATAAACAGGTCTGTGATGTTTGCTTGTTGCTAGCAAGGCGAAAAGGAAGTTTTTAAAATTTATATTGCTGAAGTGACATCAGCTACTGTTTGTCCTCTGACCATTCCTAAGGTAATAAGAGAGTAACTAGGTTTAGTAAGCAATAAATGTCACCAGAGAGATAAAAGCAGGAAGTACAGTTTGCTTTGGGGTAGAAGAGAAAGAGAAAGAGCCACAAGAAAGGTTGGATAAAAACATTGAGACAAAACAGTTTACCACAAAAGCTACAGTACAGTTCAAGTATACAATCCTGGAAAAACTCCAAACAAAAGGCACAAGAGCAATGTGAAAACCAGTTCCTTGTCTAGAATTTTATCTTTATGCAAGAAAAAACATTAGTAATCTGAAATTACTATTTTGAATCATTCATAAAAAAGTCTCTCTGGCAGTTTATACAGAATCATACAGAGATGATGATTTATTGTCACACCACTGATGCATGAAAAACACAAGAGCACTTTAGTCACTCTTTGGTAAAATTCCTTAATGGTTTGATAAAGGAAGCAAACGTTACATTTCCTCACTGAAAGACACTCAATTCACATTTAACTCATATCTAACATGCTCATGCAATTCTGATGTGCTGTTATTTTTGTTGCAGGTACTTGCTACAAATAAGTTTTACAAGTCAGAGCATGAATAAATAAAGTATTTCCTGAAGCGTTACAGTGTTTTTCTTTAGCTGAAGAGGACACTCACTACATACAGCTAGCAATGCAGGTGTGCTATACTTCCAGCAGCTGAGAAATTACACGTCAGTGTCTGCCTGCATCTAAAGGGAGAAGAAACTTCTGGATATGATGACCCTGAAGCAGTGTAGAGCAAACAGGAATGGAAGTTAGATTCAAGGCAATAAACTGAATGACCTTAAGAAACACTTTAAAATTTTACAGTAAATTACCTCTGGTTTTCTTCCATTCCTAGAAAAACAAAATTCAATTTTACTTAGTTTCCCCTGAACAGGCTGTATGCTTATGCTGCAAAGTACCTGAACTACTCCAGTGTGACACCTCCACAAGGACAAGATTAAACACACTCCAGCCCAAGGATCCATTTCACTATAAATGCAATGACTAATCTAGACTAATGCAACATGAGTGTAAACAACTGCATGTCCATCCACACTACATATTGTGAAGAAATGGCACCAGGCTGCTGCAAAATACCCTCAAGTCAGAAGGAAAACCCAAAAGCAAGATCCCCCTCCTGTTCTTCCCAGTAAGTCTTACATCCTAACTTCGACAAGTTACTGCACCACAAACTGTCAGCCAGGATGTGGTAACAGAGGAATTCAACTTAATCCATGCTCTAGACTACTTTAAAACTCTAAGTTTCAACCATTCCCATAAGCATCTCAAGGATGCTCTACAGTCATACAAGGCCATTGGTCTATACTGTTATGAAAGGGAGCAAAGGATTAAATCCATGATACTGCTCATGAAAACTGCAGTCTACACCAAAACTGGAATTGAATGTTGCTTACATAACACTCATACACATGCACATTTCTGCGTGGACCCCGAAATTCCTTTTTCAATTACTCCCTCTCTTATTTGTTGATAGGGTCCCTAGTATATTCTATTTCTCATTGCTTCTGTGACCTTGGAAAGAAGCCACGTGTCATTTTAATCCAATTAAACCACTACAAGAAAAAGATACTCATACTGGCACTGCAAAAACAAATATGGTTCCTCCTGGCATTTAACAAAAAAAGAACATTTTACGCTTGTGATGTACACTGTCATTGCCTGATCTACTGTTGTTGGGCTTTATGAACCTGAAATAATCACTAACAAGCTTTGATGCATTCCACTGTTTCTAAAACCACCATATATCTATACATACATGCACACTCCACTAGAGAACATGACCTGGTTTTCAGATGCCCTACTTTTTTGGTATATTCAGCTCTAGCTAACCACTGATCAGCTTTCTGCTAACACACTGACTTCCTACAAGACACAGGGACAGCAAAGCAGAAGGGAAGGACCAGGCAGAAACCTCTCTTAGCTTTCAAGGCTATACCATTAGCCTGTACATACTGCACATAGAGACAGAAGGTCTATTCAGCACTTCTTATGTAGTGAAGTGCTGCTTAACTGGAACACAAGGGCTACCAATCTATTTTACAAGCTGTACTTAACAGAGGCATCCTGCAGATAGGCTTTGCTTTCACATCTACTCAGATGAAATAAAACCACAAATGGATTCTTATAATTGTAAAATTCCCTTGATGCATGCACTGACATCTATTCTTATTTTTCAAAATTGTACAAATTTCAGTAGCAATTAATGAATATTTGGAAGATTGAACACTATTTCCCCCCCTTTCTCTTCTAGGATTTTTGTCCCTGGAATATGTGCTATATGAAAATTTCACGCTGTTAGCAACATCAAAGATGTAGGTATATGCACAAAGACTCCCTTACATAAGGATTTTTAAATTCAAGGTATTTTAATTCTACCTTAAAGCCATGCAAGCAAGCAGCAAAAAGAAGCCTACATTACATTTGAAAAGTCAGCCTGTATTTTGTTCATAACTGAATTTATTATCCAGGAGTAACTCAGAAACTGGATTTACTTTGCCAGGCATAAGTAATGACAAGGCGAATGGTTTAAGCTGCTATGTGAAATGCCAGGACAGGAAGGAAAGCTGACTGGTAGAATTTAGCTCCAAAAAAATAAAAGCAAAGAGAGTGGTGTTCAAGAGCACAAGGATATGCCTCAGAAGAAGAGCTTCTGCAAAACTAGTTTATGTAGCTGCTTGCTCCTTCCTAAGCAAAATGCAAGAAAATTACAAACAGTGCAATTGAGAAAAAAGACTTCTGCAATATGCAGGCTACCATAATTTTCTCTAAATGTCATTTATCTTAGCTGAAACAAACAACTACCACCCTCTGCCAAAACAGCACATGCATGTCCTGGAACAAAGCTCAGCTCCCATCATCTTGTTCCCATTCCAAATACTTATTTGCTTTACCTACCACTGAAGATGAAAATCAGGTGAGATGCAGCTGAGAATTTTGTGGTGGTCTGTTTGTTTGTTTTTCTTTTTTGTTTTGGGATTTGTGGTTTGGGGGTTTTTGGGGGGAGGGTGGTTTACTTTAAAACACACAAACACTTGTCTTGAATGTCTCTAAAACATACTTCTTAGATTTGTATCAATACAAGTTAGCACAAAAGTTTGTTTGTCCTAGTTGCAAGTAAGAAGTGTTTAACACGACATGTATGACAACAGATATATCTACATTTAAGAATTTAAGTATTTCTCACAGGCAAGCCACATCTTGACAGTCTGTATTCATTCTGCTTCCCTCTTTCCCCCCTGCCCCAAATCAAGTTACAGAAAAGACAGCACTTCCAGAAATAATAATTAAAATTATTATATAAATATTTAATAGCACGGACATCCTGATACTATTTTTGGACTTGTGGGAAGAAAGAACAAATTCCAATTTGCATTTCATAAACAGAATAACCATCTTCCAAACAAGCAGCTCAGCACAGGTGCACACACACAGACTCAGAATATGAAATTACTTTGCTCAAAAGCCAGACATCTGTATGAAATTCAAAGAAGCTTTCATGCTCAGTATATTTATTTGCTAAAAATAAGCTGCTGTTGAAGTAAACAAGATATTCCCTCAATGCACACTCTAGCTGTCATACTAAAAAAACAACACAAACCTGTATGAAATATAACAGTGCTTTTCTTGTAGCCAGAAGGTAGACGAATGTTTCGTAGCAATCCCTTTGCTGTCAGCCGTACACGCATGTTGGATAAGGAAAATTTCGGGGACCATAACATGTCTTCAGTGCAATTGGAAAATAAACAAGCAAGAAATAGCCTCCATGTACTGTCACATACTATGTTTTTAAATCACTACTGGCAGAAGCAAAGCAATTTGTGCTAAATAAAACAGGCTTGAAGAAAAAATCAAGTCTCCATTCCTTTGGTTTTATTCCTTATGCACAGACAAGCAAAAAAAAGTCAGTAAAAGCAGATATCCACAGCACAAATGCTGCTGGCAGCTTCTCCTCACCAGATGTTGTGGAAACAAAGCTTGTACTCAGAATAAAACCGACTTAGTGATTCAGAAAACCAGCAGCCCCTGAATTGCATCACAGTGTTGATGCTTAATCTGCTATGGGACTCTGTGGGGCTGGAAGCTAGAAAAGGCAAAGAGGGAGGAGGAGGATGAGGAGGGAGGAGGAGAAGGAGGAGGAGGAAGTGGGTGGTCTCCCCAGCTGAATATATCATCCAGCAATGTCACAGATCATGTAATTGTTCTTTGGAGACTGTTAGGGAGATTATTTGAATATTCCTGGAGGCATTCTTCAGCTCTCCCTTCCAAGAATCCTTTCAGGGTACATTTTTTCTTAAACAGTTCCTGTCAATTGACATGAATTTATTAAAACAGATTTACCACCTAACATATTCTACCGGAGTTTCTTTTGGCATTAAATAAGTCAACATTTAAAGTCTTAGCAAATCCACAAATGTGTCTATTCTCTATGAACAATTCAGTATTTGAGATCTGCTTAAGGGAAATACTATTTAGTTTGGCAGCTCAACACTGCAGATGCTTCCATTTACCAGGAGAGGAACAAGGAAGTAGGCAACAATGTCATATTAAAACCAGTATCTGCCAGCTGGGTTTTGAAGGCACCCAAACACTGTAGCAAACCAGCAGTGTTACAAGAGTTCTTCAAAATAGATGCTGTTTCCATATTTAATTAGCCCTCTTAAAAAAATACTCCTCCTTACAATTTAATGAGCTCAAAAGTTCTGCATGCTGCCAATAGCAAAAATAAAATGAAAAATAGAGTTAGAAACTAGAAAAATAGAGTAACAACTGTTTTACAGCAATTAGAAAGTGTCACAGTTTCCACCTATGACCACAACTATAAATACATGCTGCTAAGGCACTACAGACTTGCACTGGCCACCTTCCTCTGCGAACAGAAATATTTCACTACTTTGCCTGCAGTCAACAGCTGCCTTGCCAGGCAGCCATAGGGGCAGGGACCACCCAAGTACTTCACAGCCAATGCAGGGGACAAGACAGTAGCAGCTCATACATTCTTTTGGGTTGCTTGAAGCTCCACAGCCTTTGTTATCTTTTTAGGAACAACAGAATTAGGTACATTTCCACTGATCCCACACTTGTACTTCACCAAACCACAGCCAATGCTCTCTAGCACCTATCCCTCTGACAGGTTTTCTAGTTCCAGAAATCTTTAACACAACCTGCTCTAAAGCTCTGAAGCAAACATAATCATACTGACAGGTCTCAGCCCAGCGATGCTTTACCTGTCCTCTCCTTACCACAGATCTATTATATTTTAATAGCATGTCTCACTTGCTCCAGACACAACACTTTAAATTTTCTAGTGTTTATTTACCACATCAGCTAGAACTAAAAATAGCATTTTGTTGCCTTATTGTGGTCTCTGGGTATCTCTAACATCACAGGGACCAGTGCAGTGACAATAAAGCAGCTCTTTAAGTAGAGCAAAAGAGCCGCAGCCCAGCGTTGAGACAGTCAGACCCATCAAGCCAACCTCCACAGCATACTGCAGGAGAAAACTGCTGAATGTTTTATGACCATGAACCAAAATAGTTATTTCTCAGCATGGTGAGGTACCATCAGCTCTGAAGTACTATAATACATATTCACTCCACACAAAATAATTCAAAATAAGTAAAAATACAATAAATCAGCTTTTTTTGTTTGGTTCCCAGGGCAGCCTCTGCACGCCGCAGGGCATGCATGTCATTACTCCTATAAAAGTGTCATTGATCCCTTCTAGTTTGAAGGCCTTTAGCACTAGCAACGCAAGTTCATCTATCTTTCCAGCAGCCTGCAGATGGAGACCCTTTCCTAATCCAACACCATTATCAGAAACATCACCTCCTTTCTGTGCTGATTATTACACTTGGTAGCCATGCTAAGCCAAAAGGCTTGTTACAGCACACTACAGTTGCCTTGTGTATTCAGCTTAGTCCATTAGCCCATCTCTTCAATTATTAAATCAGTATTGTCAAATTCTCTCAATGAAGGTATCTTGATATTTTGATCAGGCCTACAGCTCGTCTTCAAACACCATTCAACACCCAGTCATACCAGGTTTTACCCTTTTGACAGAGAATTCGCCCAAACTCCCTTTTGCTTTCCTCCTGCCTCTCACAGCTCCTCAAAGTATTTGAGGACTGCTCCACAAAGTATAAGTTCTCTCACCATCCCAATTTGATGCTCTTAAAGAAGGAAACAGCCCAATCAGATTCCAAAAATGCCCAACAAAATCCCTACAACCAAAAAATGACCCACTGCCCCTCCCCATCCTTGCAATGGTGCCAGGAAGAAAGGTAAAGAACTTCTCTGGTAAAAAAGGAGAGAAGTTGAAACCTCAATGAAACCTTAACTTCCTTCCTAGGGACAGAAGCTGGAACAAAGCATCTCAGAGTGCAACTATGATGTAATGAACCAGTCTGGAGACTGAGGAACGAATGAATCATCAGGCAAAACATGAGCAGATAAAAGTTCTATACAGACATAAAAGCCATTGTAGCAGAGGCCAAAACTCCTCTTACAGAGATACACAAATAATACTTCCATTGCCTCCTCTTTCCCACCCTTAGTCTGAGTGGAAATAAATAGGCCATGAAGAAACAGATAAACCACATAATTAAATTTTTCAAGAAAACTTCCAATTTGAGGAAAATGCCTTTTTAGTCTGTGGGGCTGGAGTCCTGCTAACCCCACAAACCTAAAACAAATCTGTTTTATGCAGAAGTAGGGCCTGACAACACTAATAAAAAGCAATAGAGGCATGTCAGTCCCATCTATCACCCAGCACTCGGCTCTGACTGCAGCCAGCAAGAGGACTGCCCATCCGTATGCAAATAGCTCCCAGGAGACATTTAACTCAGAGAGGTCCCTCCAACTTAGCGCTGCCAGAGCTCTGTGTTACGCCATGGTATGTTCCACCACAGCTCCCCAGCTCAGGAAGACAGCACCTCCAGGTCTGTGTCTGTACCCCTGCGACAATCTAGTGTCTGGTACCAGAAGGGTACGAGGCCAGGATGTAATCCAGAGGATCCTAAAACAGCATGCCAGGAACTTGCAGAGTCTACATTTCATGCATAACATGTGGATCACACAGAGGTCTTTTTCTATCCTGACATTGGATAAGGGCAATGGAAAATAGCACCAGAAAACAGCAGAATAAAATACAAGACAACAGGACTGATAGATTTTATTTACTAGCACTCTAGAGCTGGCTTTCTTCCAGCTCTGAGGGCAAAATTGGTGATCAACAGAGAAAGGGGCTGCATCCTGTTATGACCATGCAATTTAGTCTGCATCAGTAAATGCATCAATACCTAATGACATGATCAGATTGACAGTGGAGCTAGACCTATTTTAACCCCAGAAGAGTAACGTATCTGCCACTCCCTGGGAACCAGCAATTGACAAGAAGGGAGCAAAGAGCACTGGCATCAGTAGGCTCTTCAAATCAGCCTCATGAGGCCAAGTCTGCGGTACCTGCACATCTTTCTGCTGTCTCTATTTCTCTTTCCACATCCAGCAATCACCAAGAAAGCCATCAGAATACAGTCAGTGTCTCACTGCAAAGAAGTCTAAATTAGAGACCAGATCTTTAGATCCGAGAGGCCCACAAAGAGAACAACTGGCTCCTTGTCATAAGACAGCATGGGCAGTGTAGAACAGATGGATTTTACTGGCATGCTTTAATTCAGGAAGAACAGAGAGGTGACTGCTTATGTAAAGAGAGACGTGAGCAGCAGGAGCCTACTAGGAGCCAAAGGGTCATCTGTGTCCTCATTTTTGTTTCTGGAAAATGACTGCCCCCTCACCACTTTTCTGTGACCACCTTGCCCTAGTTAGCACTCCAGTTTGAAAAGCAAACCTTCCTGCAGGCAACAATACCCAATGCCATGCCAAATACAGCTTCAGGACTTACTTTTTAAGCTCCAGTCCTCACCCAAAAAAAACCTAAACCGAAACAAAAAAAACCCAACAAACCTCTTCCTGCCTCAGACAGGGTACTAAGAATCCTAAATAATTCGAGTTCCTTCTAGTACACTGAAGCTTCTAATCATTATGAATTCAGCAGCTTGTTAAACAGAAGGTGATGCTGCGGTGGATTTCCAGGCAAACAGCTACAGGAATCAGGCTGATCAGTCTCTCACACAACAGCGTTAGTATTCAAAGTGTGCACACTTCTTCAGAATTGAGAACAGCAACTAAACACTGCAAAAATAATTTCATTTTAAAGAAGCGGCAAGTTATTTTCCATGTGTAAGATGTCCCTTCCCAAATGGTGTTCTTGTTAGACCGCCTCAGTCAAAATTCTACAGTGCTTTGAAGAAAAGCTTACTTGAGAACAGTGAATAAAGTCACTAATATTAGGACAACATTCCTTAAAATAGGAATTTTCGATGATTTAGACAGATGTGTCAAAAAAACAATTACCTCTCTGCTAGGAACTTCTGCTGTTCAGTAACAGGCTAAATGTATACACGAGTCCTTCTGAGCTCAGGCTCCACAGAACAAAGGAAAAACAGAAGTTTTACTTAAGGTCACAGTTTACAGATCTATTAATTTTTCATTCACAGGATACCGATTTATGTGTGTTGTGCAACTGTTCCTCATCTGTGGCCTCAGAACAACAATAACTGGTACTCAAACAGCTCTACTGAAAAGCAACATTGCAAATAAGGACAATTTAGGCAAGACATGCTGGTGGTTTATCAACTTTGACTACAGCTCCCAAGGTTCACAGGGCAAATTAAAGACAACTCATACAGCTGTAGGCTTTGTATGTTCTTCACAGGCCTGTATGTGCAGACAAAAGTGCAGATGTACATTCAGTTTACAATATGTTTAACCATCTTTGACACAAGATTCACAAATTTCATGTCGCTGGGACAGCTCCATGGTCTTTCGAGTATTATGTCAACTCTTCTCCCAAGCAGAGGTCAGTGACAACAACATGGGCAGCTACTGTACCTGCTGAAATAATCCTTTAAGAAATATGGGGACAGAAAGGACTTAAAGACAGAAGGAACAAGTCAGAGGACTTAAAAAAAATATTGTAAGGGGTCATTAAGAGTCAACTTCGGAATAGTTAATACACTCCACCTCAAAGTTAAGGAAGAAATCCAGTACAATGACACCCAATTATTCACTGTTTACTGCACACACATAAAACTGTGTGTGCAATCTGAAGAACAGAAATAAAAGCAAATAAATAAAAGACAACCATACTTAGGTTTAACTGGAGAGGGAAGGAACAAGAAGATAGAGAAAGAACTAAGTTCCAGGTCAGTATTTTCAAGATGGCAACACTTTAGCACTGCACACAACAACTCAGTTAGGAATAACAAAGTGAAAATGGTTTGCTACTGGTACATGACCCTGATGGTCAGTCAAGGCACTAAAGTTTCCTAACAAAATAAAAAACTGTTGTCCTCTTAATGAAAAAATTAGTGAGAATTTAGGTATTTTAAGATTAGTTCAGACTGAATAGTAGTAAAAGCATAGTCTCTGCCTGATCCTAACAATGAGGCCTATAATCTAAAGCCATTAGGACAGACTTCCATGCTAGAAAAGCCCTGAACTCCAGCTCCCAACACTGGGAAATTTTCTTTAAGCATCTCTTTGTCTGAGCTGATACAATCTGTGGATACCTATTTCAGCTGCTGCCTCTACTCATGCAGAGTAAGAGAAGACAAGCGAGAGAAGAACACAGCTTTGTGTTCTTCTCTTGTGTGGCTTGTTATTGTGAAAAATCAAAATAAATACCATGGCAGGGAACTACAGACATTCCTCTCAACATCAGAATAAACACCACAGAAGCAAAGTACAAAGACTTCTTCCATAGAAAGTCTGCATACTTCTGTGTCACCAAAAGTTTGGAGCATGGCTGCACGGAGCTGGAGAGCCCGTTTCTCACAAAGGTTTGGCATTAAATAATAAAAAACATATCTGAAATATCTAACCTACAATCCAGAAAACAGGTCCTTCCTTAAAAGCACTAACAGAAAAAACAGCCCTTGTAGTGTGAAAAAACACTTGGGTTATGCTACAAAGGGCTTTAAAGAATGATGCTCAGTCACTATGAGAGAACTGATGGGACCCACATCAAATTCTCATTGCTGCGGGTTGTGAAAATAACCCCAACATTTTCAGTCCATTGATTTGAGAAATTCCCAGCAGAACATCAACATTAGAACAGAGGTGGCCCATGTGTTGCCCCACAGTAAGCCTTGATTTTTTTTTTTTTAAATTAATTGCTTTTTTGTAAAGCTATCTGTTGGAAGGTACAGGGAACAGCACTGATTTTCAGTATGGAGCAAGACTTAAAGTGTTAACCTTCAGAAGATCAAGTTTGGGAAGAACACTAGGAACATGCATACAAATACACTGCTATACTTACTTGACAGCTGAAGGAACCAGTCTGGAAAACATTAAGACTTTATGGTCAGGTGTCTCAGTTTTCTGCATTCCATTCTCTACTCTAACAAACCTACCTCAGGAAACCACCATGTATTAGAAACACCCAAAAAAGCCCAAAACACACACCAACCCCAGAACACTCAGAACAGATTACTTCAGAATTTAGGGTAGCATTCTCTGAACATAAGCACCAGCCATTTCACTTTGAAGGCTTCTGGAGCAGAGTAATTCTTACCCAAGGAATGAAATCCAGCTGCTGTACTATACTTTTGGTAACACTGGAGAAATCTGTCCAAGAAAGCAACAGTTACTGAGTTTCAAAGGTTATTTCAGTTTTACAAATATTCTTTTAACGTTCAAACTAAAAATCATTATATCTTCCTAATGAATACGTTTAATAAGAAGCTCAAATTCACATAGGTTTGGATTAATTCTGCTTTTATTTATACAGAGATGGCATAATGAAGACCTGCTTTTATAGTTGGTTCACATGGAATAGCTATACCACTTAAGAAGCTTTGCTGTCTGTTCATAAGAACATTCCTTATTAGCCTGAAGGAATTTTAAGGCTAGATCATATGAGACAGTTAAGTCATTCAGATGGCCCTCAGACTTCATATGGATGAAAAACCATCTGGAAAAAAAAAATCCCCAAAACTATAGCTGGCTTTATATCACAGCTAGAAAGGTAACAAAATAGTCCAATGCACAGAACCAATATCTGCAAAATAAGTGTAAGCTTGATCTTTTCCTTTCTTTTTAAGAGAAAGACACTAGCTTATACTATTCAGGTCCTGAAATTTCCAATCTGTAGAATATAAGCTATCTTCATTAAACTAATAACGAATCTAATCTTGTTTATTCTTTGCTCCACAGAGTTTACAAAGTCCAAAGTCCAAGCTTTTCTGCAAAATTTCCAGGCTTTCCTTCTGGAGAGAAGGGTAAAGACAGGAAAACTGACTACCCAACTTATTTACAAAAGCTGAAGATCTTAACACAAGAGACTGAGAATTCAGTCTCAACATATCTATGTTGAAATTCAAATTAGATGCTGGACCTGGACCAAAATCATCCCTGCTTTAACAAGCACTTAAACACCGATTTATCTATGACTGGAGTGCTTTAAGCACTGTACAGACTACTAGCAATTTTAAAGCAGAATCTTCCTCTTGGTTTTAACTTTTCTGCAGATTTACTCCAGGTTTATTCCAGTGCAGAGCAGAAAAGAGCTTTAAAATGTTTAATACTTTTTTTTACCCACTGAACTACTTCCTGTATGATTCTTAAGGGAATTTATTTCCCATGACCTGACAAGTACAGTATTAGAAGACACCGAAAGAAAAGCAGAGTTGGTTCAGCAACATGCAAAGTTTCCCTTCATGGAAAATTCCCACAGATTACCATAGAACGCTGGGTTTGTTTTTTTTAAAGGATACATTAAACGGAAAATTACTGTTCAGATGATACAGAAGTACAGTTTGTTCGAAAACTGTCATGTAGAGCTCTGCAACATATACTCTCTATCAGAAGTGCTGGGGGTGGGATTGAGAGGGTTCCGTCTCTTTTTAAAAAAAGAGTTTAAGACCTTTGGGACTTTTTTTAATGAATGGACATTCTTCTGAAGAAAATTATTTTTACTCTTAACCTTGCATCTACAAAGTTGGGTACTCAAAAACCACGAAATAACGTCTGTCTATATTCTCTAGTAACAATCCTAACAACATTTACGTTATGCAGCAAGAAAAGCATATTGAAAGTGAATACTGAGATAAAGCCATCAAAAGAGAATGCTCGAAGTGCTGAGACAGAAGCAGTGTGCTCTGTTTTCTAAATGTTTGCTAGCACCATGATCTATGCTAGAACTGCCACCAAAAAGACTCATCCTTCCTGCCTTAAGTCAGGTGAGTTCCTCAATTCTACGGGCTCTATGAGCAACCATATGAGCACCTGTCTTCACATATGCATGAGGATCTTTCCAAGTCTTCACACAAGAAGAACAGTTTCTTCTACAACTTGCAAAAAAAACTTTTGCAAACAAAAAAACTCTCCCATCAAAAAAAACAAACAAAACCCAGCAACAAAACAAAACCCTTTTGAGCAGATATGAAAGGAAAAACAGAGCTAATAAGCCACCTGACCAGATACCCTCAGCAGTAGGGTAACTTCACCATACCATGCTGAAGACTACTTGACATTAGCAACTATGTTCATAGGCTCTCAGAATTACAAACTTCCAAGTTTCTCAAGGAAGTTACACATTTTCATATAGTAACATGACAGATCTTAAAATGTTAATTTTTTTTTTTGTTGCTAAAAAAAGCACAAGCATAGTGAGAGACACATTAATCTCTTGTTTTCCAGACATTGAAAGTGCAAATATTTTGAGGGTAACCTATTCTGTCAGGGCATCTACAACATAAGAAAAAGATGTTTACCCTCTGTTTCCCATGATTCTCAACAGTGATGACTGAGGACATGAAAGGGGTGTTAAGTGAACCTTAAAGTATGTCTGACAACAGGATAAAGCTTTCCAATAAATATTTGCATGCTTTATTCCTGAAACTGTAGTTCCTTTGAACTGCCAAAAAGGCTATTTGGTTTTGCTTGACTTACATAATACCAGGGATTACTGTATTATAACTTAACCTTGACCTTCAGTCAATAATGGAGATATGAGACTTGGACATCCACTGCACAGTAAGCACAGGTATTAGAAGTAGGTTACTCTTTCTACAGGAAGGGCTGGAGAAAAAGGAAAGAGCACTAAGAGCACATCTCACAAGAGCAACATTTTTAGTAATGTTTACATTAAGACATTACAGTAAGTGCATAAGAGTGTTCTTACTTTAAGTTAGCAAGTTAAGAAGGGCATAATATGTTCTTTTGCACAAGAAGGTAACTTTGTCTAAGAAGTAAAGCCAGTGCTGAAGCAACATGCCATAGAACTTTTAGAAATTACTTGATCCACTGGAATATCAGCCCTGAAAAATACAGAATTCACAAAGAGGAGTGTTGTGAATGTTTTAATACAAACAAGGAATGAACAGCTGCAAATACATAAGTCTCTCCAATTCTACAGGCATACTAACAGTGTGTTGTATCTGGCTTTGCATCATTGCTGTAAATGAATGGAAAATGGATAAAGAGCACAAACAGAGAACAGAGATCTTTTCCCAGAAACACCTGCTGTTTTTTCTGTACTTGAAGTAATGCTAAAAGCAACATTAACACCTCAGCTAGTCACTTAATGCATTACTACAGTAATTAATTTATTACCAGAGTTCTGCCTCAAGAAACCAGTGCTGGCTCTTCAGACAGAGCACATGGGCAAGAAACAGAAGTGGGGATAGACTTCCTCACTGAATGAGGCTGAAAACTGTAGAGTTAACTGTGGCACTGAAATAAAAGAACAAAAGCTTTAGCTAGCTAAAATCACTAGAACAAAGCTTCACTATAATATCAAGGCCACTAAAAGAAAAAAAAAATAGTAGGCCTCATTTTACATGGTACCAGCTGGCATTATTTCAGTTCATTTCAAAAAGATCATTTGTCTTTTTTGTAAAATGTAAGACATTGTACTGCAGGACATCCAAGCAGCCACACAATATTTTTATTCTGTTGTAAGAACTATCTGCAACTATGAAGATAGAAAAAATTAAAAAAAAATCTGTCTTAAAAAAGCAAAATACTCCATCAGAAAGTTTTGCATGCATAAATAAGAAATTATAAGTAATGCTCTGTGTAAGTCAGAAAGGTATTAATTTGGAAGTCTAACATACAAGATAATTTTGGAAGTTGACTCAGTACAGGAAACAGTTCAGGTTTATTAAGAGAAATACTGAAATACAGCTATTCAACTGGTAAAAGTATGATGTTAAAGAGCATTTGCTAAAGAATCATTTAATATTACAGCCAATTTGGCATTTTTACAGCATTGATATAATACTTCAAGGCTATGTGGCTGCAGTCTTTACTGGGTTGGAAAAAAGATGAATCACAAGAAAAATTATATTAAGCTAGTGAAAAAGGGAGGGAGCACTAATTACTTTTATGCATAGAAAATACAGAGAAAGGGCCATGATAAATTCAGGGAAAAATAAAGTTATATTTTAAGAATATCATATGCAAGTTGAAAAGGAATTTAGTTTGCTGTTTCTAGTCCAGAAATGGACTTCATTGCTTATCATTAATTTCTTCAACTGAGCTAATCAAGACATTGTGTTGCTAGCTGTATAATTCTCTACACTCCTACAGAAAAGGACCACATATGAGCTCGTGAAACTCAGTGTCAGGCTATACCTAAACTACACTAACATTAGTTCAACAAAACTATCAATAAAAGCAACAAACAAACAGAATAAGCACTCTGTGCAAACTTGCTGTATGACAGAAGCCATGACCCCTAACAGGAAATACTGAGCAAGGTACTTGGGCCTGATTCATATGCAGACATTTGCCACCCAGGAGAGTAAAAGGCAAAAGCATTAGACTCAAGTTATGACTGTAAGAAATTAAATTAATATATACTGCCATAGTATCAGAGTTACAAGTCAGAACTGATTTGCCCAGTAATTCCAAACTCAACTTTATAACATCTGCTTGGCTGCTGCACCTCTTTCAAAAAGACAGCTGCTATTTACTCAGGGGACACAGGGCTTTCCAGTCATCTTCAGTATCTTTCAAGAAGGGCTTTTCAATGAGTAATTAATTACAAGCAGCTTTTAATTCAGCAAATACACACCGATGCTCAGGAAACTGATTTGGACTGCCAACTCTCTTGAAAAAGACTTGGAAATTGCTGCAAGTAGAAACATCATCTGAAGACTTCTCTGTCTCCTGGCAGACAGAAACTAGCACCAGGTGTCCTGACTGGCATAAACACCAAAACAAACCCAATATGAAGTCCTTAAAACTCTGCCAGATTTTGGAACACCATCTGCCACTTAATCAGCTGTGATTCCTCCCTCTGCCGTACAACCAGACACACATCAACACACTCAGATAATTTCAACTCATTCAAGTGTGGTCTGCTGTGATACACAGAGACAGCTCTCACCAACAGGCTATCCACCAGGAACCTTTCAGAAAAACATGTTGTTCTGTGTGATTCTTCTATTTATTTGTTTTGAAGCCCCAACATGTGACCTTTAGGTCATTACTTACCCCACTGTGGCTAAACAGCAAAAACTACATCCAAGTTTCATTGCCATAGTGTTTTTTTGTTACAGTTAAAACTTCCTTCTGCTTCACTGGAAACAGAGTGACAGATAGCATAGACTGCATATTCTAAGAGCTGTGTAGCCAGAAGACAGTAAGTAGAAAAAAAAACCCTCAAGACTTTACTCCATATCTCTTGAAACTGGAATTAGTGATAGTTTACAAAGTTATCTGCTGCAAAACTGTCCTTCCAAGAAAAGAACAAATACAGTAATATCATGATAAACAATTAAGTTGTACCACAGAAAATGTAAAAACACGTTCAGAAAACTCACCAGAACCCAAACATGATAGGCTTTGGTGTCCGTTTCTTCCAGGAGTACCTACAATGTTGAGAGAGAAAAAAAGAAGAGAATTACACTTTAAGTCAGTAAGAGGCGGGGGGGGTGCCTTTTTTTTTTTTTTTTTTTAAGATTCTTTCCACATAAGCTCCTCAAACTTTACAATTTCAGTTTCTTTCTTGCAATGGTTGATAGCATAGTCAACAGCAAGATTTAGCATTATAAGGTTAAACTACTTGGAAAATGCATCATGAACTCTCAATAAGCCAAACATTTTTTTTCCCATTACAATAAACACACTTCACTTAGGTCAGGTAGCACCCTTTTATTTTACTCATTCATAGAGGACCATAGATAGTAAAAAACAATCATCTATGCTGGCATCATAGTAATTTTTTCCACCTACATGCTCCAGTTATTGGGATAAAGGAAGTATGAATTAACAGCACTCTCAAATACGCTAACAATCAAGTTAGATATAAAATGAAAGCACTGAGAAGGTTAATCTATGCTTACTGTATTGTTTTAAGTTCATGTGAATACTGACATCCTCATTATTTTGAAGGATATTAATTAAATTAAAGCACTCTTTCAGACTGCTAGGTATAAGTGCAGAAGTTATGTGCAGAAGTTCATAAAAAGTCGGCTGACAACACCTATCAGCTTTCTTCAGGCTTTACCAATAGTGTGTGATCCTACAACAACAGGTGTTTCAATGGAAACAATCTGCTTCATACCACAACTGTACTTGCTTGCCTCACCTCTGCCATGCAAATGGAACTCTGCTCCCAAAGTGAAAATTCTGTCTTACAAAGCTTGCGTGAGGATTCGTATCTATTCTTTTTCATAGACTCTGGTAACAATGACTGATTTCAATTGGAAGTTAAAGATAAAACAAGCACCTGATGCAGAAACATAACATGGAGTAAATATCCTCAATAGTCAAAACTGATCAGCGCACTTACACAAGAATCTTGCTTAAACACAAACTTGAGAAGTGTCTGGGTTGTGTCTTACAAGTATCCAATCTTATAAGCCAGTGACAGAACATCGTTTAACAGACATTGTCAAGTATACTAAGTCCCCATGGGGCACAAGTTTCAAGTGGAGAGTGGACAATGAATGCCCTGATTTTACCACCCAGATAAAACAAATACATATGGAACACCTTGCAGAGCCAGTTTCCAATGCTATGAAATAAAAGGACTGACTGACCATCTCAGTTACTCTGAAGTCCCAGAGCATAGCTGCTCTCTCAAGATGGAGGAATTCAAGAATATAAGTGAAAATCTGACTTTACCCAACAACTGATTACCTCTAGCTTCACTGGCTTTCCTTGCTGAGTGCAGTGGCCCAGATGATTTTGGTGTGCACTGACTCAGTGAAGCAGGCCTGGCCTTGGCTCCTAGAAGTAGAAGCTTAGATCAGGTTTAAAAGTACCACTATACCAGAAATTAAAGGAACAACTGGAAATACGTAATAGCAGACAAGTATAAAATACACAAATCTACTGAAGTAAACAGAGAAACACCTTCTAGAAAACTTAAGCTATATTTAAACTTAGCTTTGCTTTACCAAAGCTCACATTGGAAGAAATAGATAGTTTTAATAAAGCTTCTAAGCAGAAGAAAATGTTAGTAACTTTAGCACTAAGACCAAATTACGTAAGTCTCAAAACATCACCAAATACAACACAGCTATGAAAACACGGACTGAAAGGGACCTCCAGAGGCCAGCTATCCAGCCTCCCACTCAGAACAGGTCCACCACCAAGATGAGATCAGCTTACCGTGCTTTCGTCTAGCCAAGCATTGTAAACCTTCAGGAAGGGTGGCTCTATGGCCTCACTGGGCAATGCTGCATTTCCCACTCCAAAATTTGAAATAATTTCTCATTGCCACATCATCTGCTACTACTGAAGAGTTTGGCACCACCACCTTTGTAGCTGTCCTTTCCAAGTTACTGCAGACTGTTACAGTATCTCCCTTTATGCTTCTTTTGGCCTGACTACACAAGCTCAACTCCCTCAACCCCTCCTCACAGGTCACATTGTCAGAGACTCTACCCATCTTCCTAGGTCTCCAGTTGAACTTTCCAGTCTCAAAACAGCCCTCTTGAACTGGGAAGGCCCCAAAACACAACAGAGTAGTCCAAGTAACACCAACCCAAGGGGTGAATATCAGCTTCTTCTGGCCACACTGCTCCTGCAGGTGCTGAAGACCAGCTTCTGGCACCCAGATCACTAGAGATGCTGAGCCATATATCATTGTGTTGCACATGTTGGACCCCAACAGAAAGCATCAGCTTGTCAGACAGTCAAATAATTTGTGTTTGTTTCAAAGTGATTTACAGTTTGTGGCAAATTCTATTTCTTTTCACTGTTTATCATTTTAAAGCATGTCATTATAACCTGACATTCAGCAGGCATCTCCTCCTATTTATTCTCAATTATGTCAGATACCAGCTTGAAACTTAAGCCTAAAGCAGGAGCACAGTACTTATTTAGGTTTATCCAATTACAATAACCAGTTCACCGCAAAGACTGTCAGAAGCAAGCTGATTATAACTAGGATTTAGGAGAGAGACACAGCAAGCTTATTTATCTGCTCCCATTATGTCTTTAATTTTGACCAGAGAATGAGTTTAACTTCTGTGCTTAAAGCACTGTTGGCCAATCAAGTGCCCCTGGCTCAAACAGGAACCAGAAGAGTGTTTAACAGAAAGCCAGAAAATACATATAAATTAATGTTTCTTTTAGCATCAGATAATGAAGGACAATTGTTCTATCTGCATTAAAAATTAGTGCAAATCTCTGTTTCCACTTCAGTCAATAAGAAGAGTACCAAGAAAAGCGGCATTAAGAGTTAAGCTGTTTCTGTGTCTCTTCATTTGGAAAGATGGGATGTCACTCATCTATGAGAGAAGATACTTTATCTAGTAATACCTTATTAAAAAAAATCCCCATCCCCAAGGTTCTTTCTGTCCTGATAGAGGTGAAGGTAATACAAAGTCTGCATGAGGACAAGGACGACCATACACTCAGGATAAAATCAGGGTAGGTCTACTCTGCAGATCACCAGCAGACAGAGTCTGTACCTGAGCTTTGTGACAGAAAAAACCTCTTATTAAAACAATGTAAACCCCGCACGACACCTGCCACATAGCAAAGTGCATTTAGTCCCTGTGCCATGCAAAACTTAGCCATATCACAGTGCAAGCGTCCTCCTCATTTGCCTGAAATACCTCTGTCAATTACGACAACACAAAGCACATTTCAGCCTTCCTATGAAGCCTCACAAAATCTGAAGCACCACTGAAGTGACTTTGCTTCCTCACACTATTTTCTGAGACCAGTGTTTAATAAACACTGTTTCAGGAGGCAGCCACCTGCTATAGGTAAGGTACCATAACGGTAGTAATTATAGTTTCCCTCTAGGTATAAACAGACCCATATACCTTTTGGAGTTGTCTTCAACGAATGTAATCTAGGTCTTGGTACTGCTTTCAGAGGGACAGATCCCAAAGCACCATTCTGGCAGGTTGGTTTTGAAGGCCATTCTCTTTTGTTGGTGATGACTGTGGCATTTGCAGCTGTAACAAAGAACAACCAAGAATTTGCTTTAGGCAGCATCTAGTTTGAGTAAAATTAAACCCTAAAACAAGACTCTTACCAAAGACTTAAGTTAGGAGAAACACAAGTTGGAATACAAATACTATGAATACCTCTGACAATCATTACAAACAAACTGATGTGCTGCAACAGATGTGACTGTTACAAACACTTCTCTGAACCAGACATACAGCTTTGAACTCTGCAGAAGAGGAGGATATATATTAAAAAGCCTATTGGTTAAGATACATAACTAGAAGTCTGAGCTTGCTGTACAAAGCAAACGCAGAACACATTCCAATTTAAGCCAAGAAAAAGTATTATCAGGTACATGAGGACATCCTGGCCACAGAATGGACTGTTAAAGTAAAAGACAAAACTCAGACAATTTCCCCATGTAAAACCTTCTCTTCTCTCGCGTTTGAGTCGAGCGTGCCGTTTCAGTGATATGGTGCACACACCACCACCAGACTCTGCACTCCTGTCCTCCTCGTGAGGCAACACAGTTGTGTGAGCCCAACTCCAGTCACCGCTACCGAACAGGTTTTAATAAGAATTCCTGCAGTCTCCATTCATAACTGCAACCTCCTCAGTGACCGCAGACCTCAGATCCTCCCACCTCCAAGACACATTCCCCTCTCCAGAAGAGAGCTGAAGTCATGCAGCAAAATATTCTCTGCTAAAAGGGGAAGACAGAGCCAAATTGCGGAAAGCAGGACAATAAGCAAGTGCTAACTCATAAAAATCAGGTTTCTAACTAACAGGGCAGTTGCTAAAGAATGTGCTCTTCCACTTCAAAGGAATTTGATAGAGGTTTGGGCTCAGTGTCACTATGAAAATTTTTACTTGAAAAAAGCAAACTGAAATTTGAGGAAAGCATTACTTTATTTTTCCAGGAAAAATATGAAAATATTGCTGAAATAAGTATAGATTGAGTACACTTTGGTTCAGGTACTAAAACGTTACATATACTGACACATTAAAGAGTAAGAAGTTGACACTGCATTTACCAGAGACAAGCAAAACCACTGGAATAGTTAGTCACACTGTTGCTTTTTCTTCTAGTCATTAAGAGAACACAAAAAAGTGTGTCTGGGTTTGCCTCAGATTAAGAAAGAAATATAATCAGCCTCATTACAACAAAGGTAATGTGAACTACATTACCTAATACTGTTCATCAAAAGATGGAACATACAGCCTTGAGATTATTTTAGTGTATTTTAATACACTTACAAGCCATTTAAGTTAACTGCTTCAAAAAGATTATTTTTGGCCATGAATCAGTGCAACTTCTGCAACATGAAGAGGGACAAAATTGCTCTCTATTTCAGAAACAGAACTAACTGATGTTGTCCTGCTTTGTTGTTTGTTTTTTTTTTTTAAATAATAAAGTTGGAGCCTCTCTAAAGGCACAAAAGCTAAATGTTTGCAAAAAAACCAAACTATACACGATAAACAATTTGCATAACACATCAATGACATCTATGGGAATCTGATCCTGAACAACATCAGATGATTCAAGTTAATTTGTTCTAGTAAAGCATGAGGCCTGAAGCAGTCTTGAAATTTTTCTGTAAATCACAAAATTAAGGATTTTTGCGTATAGAGTTCACTCCAAGCAGCTAACAACTGCTTACAAACTGCTGTGCTACTTTGGTTCCCCCCCCCCCCAGGTAAGAAGCATGCCATGGAAGTAACACTTTGGGTAAGTGAGCACACTTCTGGTGTGGGACTAGTCAGGGCGCTCTTTATTTGTATTAGAAACTCAGGAGTCAGCTAACCAGGCTGTGTGCAGAAAAAAAGGCAAACTTGCCAAGTTTTGTCATTATATGATTAAAAAATGGTTTGTCGTATAATTAGGAGTGGTTATTGCAATCTTGATGAAAGATGGACAGATATGAAGTGATCTCACCCCAGCCAAGGTCTAAAGGACCACAAGAATTTTAGTGAATTACTGACTGCATGGAAATGCAGCTCCAGGTCAATGTCTAGGATCAGCTTTTTAGCTTCTGAAACACTATTTCTTTTATATGCAATTATTCTAATGCAATTCAAATTTTGATTCTTGTTTTTAACCTCAAGAGTTTAAACATTTCAGTGTGCTCAACTCATGGCATTTTTCAGCTCACCACTGACATTGAGAAAGTTTCTCTACTGTTAAAAATGCAATTTCTCAATGCTCAAACTGACAACTTGCATGTAAAATATGCTTTTATTAACAACAACATTCCAAACGTCATTATTTCCAAAAATTCTCAAATAGTAAGTCTTTTTAGAGAGAAAGAATCATAAAACTCAAGTGCTCACAAGACAAAAAGAAAACCCTAATGCTGCCACAGGAAATTATCAACCCAAGGACAGACCATAACAAAGGGCTGAGCTGACACAGCAGGAGAACCG
>NW_010168359.1:62656-111948 GCF_000695765.1 Mesitornis unicolor
GTAGTTCTCTTCCTGCTAACACAAGGGAAACTCCTCAAGCAAAACAAGCCAAGCGACTTTGTCAATTTAATACTGTCAACAGCACCACAATAGTTTGCCATAAATTTCATGGCATTCAAAGCCTAAGCCTCCCATCCTGATCTTTGTGTATCCCACCAGTTTAATAAAAATATTTAAGGTTTACAGATACGGATTTTTTCTGATATTATTGTACAGTAGAGTAAATGAAAGAATAAAAAACAAGAACAGCACTATACAAAGTAAATTCACGAGTTCTTTCCAATTCGATTCGAAGTCATAAAAACTTCACCTTGCTAACATATCAATCGTATGTAACCCAAATTTATTATACTTGCAAAATCTGACCATCAGACTTAAATCATGCTAATTAACAGTCTAGCAAGTTAACAAAAGAAAAATAATTTCATGGAACATAAGCAAGTCAAAGTATTCATACATTTACCAACTTGCACAAAACAAAATACATGCTTTAAAAAAAGAAAAAAGAATACTACCTACTTCTTTTCCAAGTAAACGTGGCTAACAAAGGAACAATGCAAAAACTGTAGGATCCTACTACCAGCAGTGTCAGTAAGGTAATATCATAGTGGCTTCCTGAGTCAGTCGGTGGCGTTAGTGTAGAATTGATGAAAATACGAGGAGAAAAATTAGTTTCTGTGCAACTGCGGAGTCCTCCTGGTATAGTCATTTAAAAAGGATCAAAGCAAGCTTAAAGCCAGAGAGTCTGCAGCCATGTTCAGCCTCTCATATTGCTCTTGCTTGCTCTTCATGAATCGGAGTGGAAAAAAAATTGTAAGCTTCAAGGCAGTGGACAAAACAGAGTAAACCAGCTAGCAAATCAGGCTAAATAAGGAGTCATCTGTTTGGATACTTAATCTGAACACATCTCTTTGTTATGAAGCGATGACCCTTTCCTTTGTCACACGACAGCGTAAAACGAAGAGAGGACAAAGCTGCTTAGCAATTCCAGATACAGTCCTAAACCTGAACAGCAAAAGTCAACATGGCTGTCACGGTAACAGAAGCAATCTGACTACACAGCAACATGCACTGCATATTTTATTACACATACTCTTACTCCTCTGAGGAATATATTAGGTTTAATCTTTTTTAATGAAGCCACTACTAGAAAAAAAAGAACATGAGAAAATGTAGATATAAATGTATGCATGCATGCGCATATATAAGCTACAGATGTACATTAAAGCACAGTTCTCTTTTTCAGTCCATCGAAGACAGATTTAAATGACATCTGGCTCAAAGGAAAGGCCTTTACCCACTCTCCAAGATATATCAGATGATGCAATAGTAATGAAATATTTGAATGTACTCATTTGAATATGTATAGCTGGGAATACTGAAGTGTCTGACAGTCACTTGTGTGTTATTTCCTTTATATTTTTGCCCCTAGAACTCCTACAACTGCTGGTACAGACCCTTTGTAGAGCTCCAACTCAAAGCTAATTCTGTTATTCACACCTCCCCCCCCCACCCCGAGTTTTACTCAAGATAGATTTGGTTCAGGTCATACACCAATGCTTATCATTACTTTAGAAGTTATAGAACTCTATCCATGCAAAGTTTTACCTTCTAATAGCAGTTTCACTTACCTGCTTTTGATCTTATCTAGACATTTTGCTGTAAAACTCTGAAAGCAAATATAATCTAGTTCAAAAAGAGCATTTAGCATCAAAAACCTGCAAAGTGCTGTTCCAAATATTATGATAGGTAATCCATTAATACCATTCAGACTTATTTCTTATTACAATATATGTAGACAGAAGGAAACTTTTGCTCAAGACGATCTCCTGGTTTTGTACTGTTTCGAGACAGAGGATGAGCTGTACTGAAACCTTTGCTCATCAAACCAAAGTCCAAGGCTCAAAGCTCCTTCAGGCGTCATGTCTCAAGAAAGAAAGTTGTAAGGTAAGAGGCAAAGAGTAAGACCTAGAACTAAGTAGTACAAGAAGAATTAAAACAGGCCTTTCTCAGACAGAACTCTTTACATGGATTTTTTCAGCACGCAGTTGATGCTGGCTACTAGTTAAAAGCCGTAACCCTGACAGATACTTACAATTTCTGCTGAAAAGACTTCGCTCGCTCTGAGTGCTGCTGACTGATGAGATGCTGGGTGTTCGCTCAAGCACTGATCTTTTGACAGGCACTTTGGATTTGGCGAGCTGTTTACTGGAGCTAGTCCAGGAGGCTGGAGAATTTTTCACAGAGGCATGCTTTTCTTTTGGCGAAGATCCCTTACCTGTCAATTATGGGGGAAGGAGGAGGGAGAGAAAAGACCAAAAGGAGTTGGAAAGAAGCTTAAACAATTGCTTCTTTTACCTATATGCTGACAAGTAAAGAGATTTACATGTTAAGAATACATCTAAAAAGGCTTGATCTTGACATATTGATACAGTAAAAAAACACTAAAGCAGGAAAACAGTTCCAAGGATTTAAAGGATCCCGTTTTACCCACATATTGACTTCAGGAACAAGTCAAGAACTTTACAGACTGGTTTTCAAGGCAGACATCTGCACTCCCAAAGAGTCTTTATAGCATTCTCCTGCCTCTGCATATTATGGCTAGCTCTACTGGTGATCTCATAAAAATATAACCTCTGGCTCAAAGATAATCCAAGATTCTTTTGTTTCTTCCCACCCTCAAAACAGGTTTCTGTGTCCCTCCCACCCCTCTGTCCCAATCGACAGAGCACTCCAAAAGCTAACATCCTTTCAACGCTAAAGACAGCGTGAGAGCAGCAAATAGTGCTGTACTCACACAATACTGAAAACTGACAAGTTCTGCAGGACTAGTTAAACAGCACTCCCTGGAACCAAGTCCTTAATGGCCAAGTGGTGCAGACATTTTTGCATTAATCGTTGTTTTCATTTGAGCCTCTTAAATATAAATGCCCAATAGCCAAGTTAATCAAAGTAGAAGAGTATCTATACAGGAGACAGGTGTGCCATCTTCAGACAGGAGCTTACTCCTGTACTATTAACAAAGCAGCTACAGTTTCTGCAAGAATATTTGAGTTTAGTTAAGCTTTTGGTTTATTTCTGAAAAGTGCACACCCAGATTAAGACTACAATGCCCCAAAGGAAGTTATGTACACACAGACTTGTCTTGCCAGCACTGAGTTGACTCCCATCAGCTCTGACATCAAGATCTTTATACAGCCCTCTGAATAACTATGAAAAGAGGTTTTCGGTTTTGTACAAAAACAAAAATAGAGATATGAGAGACAGACATATTTTTAAAAACAATATTTTGTTATAATAAATAAGATATATTTTACAAACTATCTTAACTTCTGATGTAATTGCCATTTTCAAGTCTGACTCAGTTTATCTTACTTGATAAGAGATGACTACAGTGACTTTTTACTTTCAGATTTGACTTAGAACAATCAAGTTTCTACTTAAAGGGAATACCCTTCCCTTTATTCTTGTCACTATAAGCCACATTTCAGTTTTGCTGAAGCTATGTAAGAGACTGTTGAAATATGACAAAACCAGCCAGTAATTTCACTTCATTCAACATTAGTTTTGCTGCAGGATTTCCACTCTTAAATACCAATGACCAAGAAACCACCTATTAGCACTAAGACCAAGAAAGCGTGACATCAAGAGGATTACATTAAGATTTAGGCAAGAAAAGCCACGTATGCTCAATGTCTGCTTTTTGACAGCAGGTGGTGTGACAGGATTAGAAAACTTGTCTGAAAACATCTTGTATCATGTAAGCAAAACCAGGAACAGCACTAGTGAAGGAAATTATATCCAAGCTATTTCTCTCAGTTGAGACCAGCTCATTAACGAAAGAGAAACCCCACACGCAGCATGTACTAAGCACGCATTAGGATATAACATAATACCGGTCACTGAAGCGTGTGTGTTGTATTCAGCAAGTCAATAAATGTAATCTACATCAGACCTCTTTGAAGGTGCACTTTTACTACTTGTTTGGCATTACTATGCAGAACTCCGATTCTGTACGTGGCTTTACTGTAGTCTGGTATTAAATCTCCTGGACAAAATTACTGGCCATATTTTAGAATCTTTTGCAAGTTACAAAAAAAAGTATATATTTGTGACATCTGAACTTCATATAACAAATTTGACAGCTTTGTAAAACTTTCCCTGTTGTTTTCTAACAGCTTATTTCATTAATAGATCAACATACCAGAAAAGTAATTAACCCAGACCAGTCAGAAGTTCCTTTTCAGCAAAACAAGGTGCAAAAAACAAACCCCACTGCCTCAAAAACAAAAGGGCTGCTGTACAAACACATTAAGTTTGTAAGACTTGGTAAGTTAAAGCTTTACATTTCAAAAGGCAGCTAGAGGAACCAATGCAGCTTATCAACCGCATTCTACTACATTTTATAGTTTGAAGAGGAGGGTAGCATGTTTGATTGCTGCTGTGCTGGACTCGTTTGTCCCGTTTAAAAGGTACATGAACTAAATCCTGTTTTCTTCACAGTGACTCCAGAGGGGTCAAGGCAAGCATTTGAAAGCACTCAGTCTCTTCTCATACAGTACGTTCTCTATATATGATTTGCAGCCAGCCTGGCTTCTCCACAGATGCTGGAATGCAGCGGTGCACTAAGCTAGCTGTGAACTCAAACCCATTCAGCGAGCACAGCAAGCGCTGGGATGTCCACTTCCAGAAGCACATCAACGAGAGGACCTTTGCTCTTTGCTTAGTTCTTCTACTGCTCAGTGCTTTCCTACAAGGCTCCTACCAAAGTAATTACTCAAGCACTCAAATGCATTTTTCAAAAGCCCAGCTTGAGGGAGAATTTATTTTAAGTCATGACACAAGGTCATTAAGCAACTCCTCTAGGTGTTACTTCAACTAACAGCAACGGTTTACAAAGTATTTTTTATAACTACCATTCCCTAAGAAAGGAGTCACACAGAATTAAATGCAAAGGTTTTGAAGACAGAAGCAGGAAGATATGGTCTGTAAACAAAAGTACTGGAAGTAAGCACAGAAGCAGGATATTTAGCTAATCATTATTATAAAGACAAGCAATAGAATCAAAGTAACAAGCTTTCAGCAGTTATTTAATCTAGTCACTGAAGTGGAATACTAGAAATATCACATTCCTCTACAGTGAGGTAATGAGTTCGCAATTCTTTAGAAAAAAAGTCTCTATGCAACAACCAATTTACTGTAAGCATGTTAAAGTATCTCTTGTATTGGAATGGAAATAAAAACAAAGCTCATTTTTCAAGGTCTGAAGTCAGATTTCATGTCCTTACTCAGTCATTCTCTCACATTAATCCCTCAAAGGTGGTTATTGTCAAGAATGAATTAAGGCCCCTTTTAAATAGCACTGGAGCCTAAAAAATACAAATTAAGAGAATAAACATACGCTAGTAGTGGTGAACTTGGGACCCTGTTGACACCAAGCAGATTGTAAAATTAAATATGTATTCACCAATTCTGAGATTCAATGTTCACTATTTCAAACCACATGAACACATTTCACACGCAAAACTGAGCACGGAGCAGCTGGCATTCACAGAGCTATGTGACATCTGGAAATGAATGGCTGGAAGCCTGTCCCAGACAAACTTAAGGCAGACTGAGTGCAAAAGGAATCTTTGGAAGGATGCTTTTTGTTGATGCTGGTTTTGTTTAACCTCAAAGCTAACAGTAATAGTTGGTTTGGCCTTCCATTGCCTTATCTCTTGAATATGTTGAATTTTGGATTTTTGTCTGATGCTTTTCTGATTTTTCCTCTAAGTCTGGAAGTCCAGAGGGCTCCGTTTTAGAAATGCTAAACTTCTTAGTTTTTAAAAAAATAGTTTTAAGCATGATGAAAAAGCCCAGTCTAACCTACATCACAAGGCGTTTACAAAGCAAGGGGAGTAAAACTTCAAGAAAACATGCTACTTTTTGTCATTTACTGAAAGGAACAAATCATGGAAAGCCAAACTGGACTTTGGTATTGTTTTCAACAGATCAATCTTAGCACAGTTGAAAGAGCATTTATGGTTGCTATCTTGAGCATTGTAAAGCAGTAGCAGTAGTAACAGATTTATGATGGCTCCAAGCTCCCCAGGTTGCCTGGTCAGGCATTCTGCAATATTAGTTACACCATACTATGCTATGTATGTATGTATGTATGTATGTATGTTCGTTCCTTCAAGGAATACAGAGTGGTTACAGCATGTTACATAGCTCTACCAAAGATCTACAGGTAATCTGTTTCTAGGTAGCTCTCTCCTTTAGTCTCAAATCGCTACCAAACTTACCGAAGAACAGGCAGGACACAGTTATGTTACATTGCTAGTAATGCCTCAACTGCTAAACAAATATGGACAGAGAGGGAATGTTAAGCTACTGCTGGGACTTTAAATATTTATGTGAAAGAGTTATTTGTTTAGGGGATTAACAGCTGATTGGAGAACAGTTTACATATCCAGGCAAGACTGAATTCCTCATCTGATGCAAACTTCCACAATACTGTTGTCATTGGCCTACAACGCCTAGGAAAGTGCTCTCTCCTTTTTGGCACAGGTATCCAGGAACCAGCAGCAAGTTAGTGTCTAAAACATAACCAGGCTGCCAGCAGTCATGAGGGTAAAGGTATTCATGGGCTGGTCCTCCTCCTGCAGCTCAATATTCCCAGACTAAAAGTGGAAAACTGATCATCAGTACAATAGAGTGTTGTATTAGCAATTAACAGCAGCCAAACCAGCCCTTCTTATTCTTTCAACCACTCCCACTGTCAGAAAATGGATTGGGGTGTTTTCATTTGGGGATAGGGGGATGGAGGGGGAGGGAGAAAGAAAGTAAGTATGTCTACCATTAAATTTCACTTTTTTCTCTTTCTATGTGGCTCAGTTGTGACATTTGGCAAACTTCCTCCCAGTTAAACCCCTCCCTGATTAAACAACTCTTTTCCAAATCTTTTCTCAGGGTCCACTGCTTGCATTTGGTCTCTCTGGCACCTAGAAATGGCCCTTCTCCCTACTCTCGAGTCAGAACTCACGCCTGCTCCCCCATCTCCAGTACTGTCTGCCATCATGCTGCTTGCTGGGTTTACTAAGTTTTAGGTATTTCCCTTTTGCAGGCTGATCCAGAGCAGCCCCATGAGACACCACGTCTGCACAGGCACACTGTCATCCCCTACAGCCCCGGGTAGAGCCAGTCTCCAGCCAGCAAGTAGTTTTACACCAGGTTCCTTGGGGCAACTGCAGGGCTGTGGCAAGGCTTGCCCACTCCAGCTTTGCTAGGAAACAGCCATAAGCTGTTCATATCCTGACTTAAACAAACCCCAATCTCTAGCTTTAACACAGATATTGGAAAGTTCTGTCCGTTTAGGAGTAGAGGGCACAAGAAGTCAAATCAATGAACTGAAAGGAAAGCTGAGGCAAAAGAAAACCATCAACCACATTCGATTATGCTTTTCATTACTGTTCAGGTCTTCATATCACACACCCCTTCATGTTATGCACTGTGATTTTTTTTTTATAGTTTGCAGCTTTCATACAAACATTATCTATAAATATTTTAAGTTTTCTATTGCAGGAACACATGCATTCCTTGCATGAATAAAGAACCTCACTGTAGCAGGACAATTTTCTTCAGGAAGACAAGGATTCCTATTTCTCTTCTCCTTTATCTCCACCCTGAGAGAATTCAGAACTAACCAGTACAGGTGAAGAGTTATTTGAAGACACCAGCATGTCCTTGCAAGTAAATGACTAGGTCCCAAGAAATTCCCCTGCAGGAAACTAGTGCACACCTTGCTCCTTCAGGGGAATACTCTTACAGATGTATCCACACTTCTGACACGATTGATATGTGGACTGCTAGTATCAGCCTCTGCAAGTATGAGCACATTTCTTGCTACAGGTATCAGACATCAACCCTGATGTGGCTAGTCACAAGTCACCTGTAAAAAGCCTGGGAAAGTATGTGAAAACTTAATTCCCTACGTATGGTCACCGATGGCACCAGAAACAAAATTGACAGGATGAAATCGTTCCTTCAGGAAGCTGGAAGCCAACAGAATACTTTGACTTCAAAATGTGAAGTGACCATTCTGTACTTGAATGACCACCAACACCTGGGGCAGAGGCTTAGAGGTCAATGCAGCACAAGGATATTCACACTGCTCCAGGCAGCTTCTAGCAAGACTTTCCTGTTCAGGATGGCAAGGAACAAGGGTGAAATGGAGAAGAAACACTGCCATGAAGATCCAACTCAAACAGTCAAGAGATTTCAGAGGCACAAGGGCTGACTTGTGAGGTTTCTAAGCTCTCACAACTAATGCTGCTTCCTGAACTCTCAACAAATGGATCACCTGGACAAAAGCCCTTTCAGATACATTAGGTAAGTTATTCTTCATTTTACACTACAAATTAAAAAAAACCTGGTTATGAGAAACACAGTCACTACGCAGTGAAGTTCTCTGGGTGAAGATGACAGAAGAGGGATATTAAAGAATCTTTATGTCATACTACAGACATACCTCATGCTCCATGGAGACCCATTACAGGTTTCCACCTTCCCACACCTCTGAAGGTGAATACAGGAGTTAAGTTCACTTTTAACACAGGCTTTAATTACCGTAATGAAGCACTAAACCTGCATTAAAGCAAGGGAAAAGGGCATCAAGTAATCTGGACAAGTAATGATGTTGGATAAGTTAGTGTATGAGGAACCTGCTTTTAGGATCCATTTTAAAAAAGCTGGCTGTTCTAGAAAAAAAAACAAAAACAAAACAAAAAGAAACCCACCAAAAAAACACCAAAAAGACACCACCACAAAAACAAACCAAAAACCCCAAAGAAACCCCAACAAAACAAAAACCTCAACCAACAAAAAGCATAAAAAGAGTGGTTGAAACTAAATTTTAAGCCTTATTTATAGACTCTGGTGTATTTCAGATGTATTCATGACAAAGTATATGGATACCCTTAAAAGCAAGGCCTCAGCCCAGCATTGAGAAAGTCCCGATGGTTTCAGGCCAGAAAACTTGGAAGTCATGTTTGCCTTTTAAAATATTTTGTTTCCTCTTGGCAGCATGTCAATCCAGCAAGAGTCACAAGAATGATACAAACTGAAAAGTGATTTGCAGTAATCATGTTTCATTTAGCTCCTATCCAGTGTCAGAACATACATTCAAGATTGCAGGAATAAAAAAAAACTAAATTGTTTTGGTTCTGTTCCATTAATATTGTGAAAGGCTATACCAAGAAGTTCTGAATTATCAAGTTTATATATGTTCCCAGCAGTATGAAACCCATTGAAACCATTTTGTTTCAATATTCATCTGAAAAGCTTTTCTTTGTGCAACAAATAGCATCAAAATTCAATGAACACAGTCTTAATCTGTTATGGCCTATTCTGGTTTTAACTTTGGAAGCTTCTCTGAATTACACATTTAAGTGCATAAAAAGATAAGCCAAAAATTAACAGAAGGAATTCAGCAATTCTGAACTAAGAATCAAATCAGTATTTCAAATATCACTAAACCTTTTGTAGTTTAATGCAACTTAAACATATTTCCCAGAGCATACGGGGAATTACTTTTCCCGTGATTCAGTTAGTAGTGCAACACTGGAAAAGTCCTTCAGTATGATCACCTTTTCATAAGTAAAAGGTCTCAGTTGTCCAAGACCACCTTCAAGGTAACACAGCAGTCAGACTGCTGAGTTTCTCTCTATCCAAGCTTTTATAACTCTAGTTATATGTTATGAAAATACTAGCAAGCAAGAGAGGGAGTACCACTGGATTAGTCTCATGGAAAAGTTCAGTAAAGCACAGGGCTTTACTTGGTTATCAGTGCCAACTGGTTATCAGTTACGTAAATCAGAGACAGAATGATACCTAAATTGTCAAAAATAACTGTTAGACAGTGAAAGACATTTTGCTTACAAAGAAGTTTTACATGGCTTTAATTTCTGTAAGTCTTTAAGAATAAGCAGATGAATAATACTTTTGATGCTTTCATATCCCCAAATAAGTTTCAGTTATGCATAAGGCTTGACAGAGCTCTCGCCGCTATCAACAACAATGTGAAGTTTCACATGGTGAGAAATAATTGGAAGCAATAGTATTATTTTAAAGCAGAAGTCTAGATAAGGTATGAGCTTATCAGAAATCTTAACTTGCAAGTAAAGCTCCCTTCTACATATTTAGTGCTGAATACAACCTACCTATAAGAGGGGGGAAGAAAAAAAAAAACCCACACACAGTGGTGGGCTTTTACATTTTTAGACCTAAGGTAAACTACTTATATCCCTATTTTACACTGTTCAAATACAAATCAAAACTTCCTGTGGCTCAAACTGCCGCAGCATTTCCATCCAACTGCATAGTGCTAGCATGTGGTTGTTGAAGCAGGCTGACAGCAGAATTTGGAGTCATGTCCCATGAGGCCACCAAATCTCCTTGGCTTCTCCAGTCTCCTTTTACCCCTCCCTTCAAGTGAGAGAAAGACATGACTCTTCCCAAACCATAATACCTCACCTATTAGCAGGTTATTACTCCTCCACAGTGGTTATGTACATCCAATTAGAAGGCTGTGTGCATCTGCTGGGAGCGAAAACAATAGTCGCTTTCATTTCTGGACTGGTTCAAAGTCTTGAACCAGGGCTCCAAAATTACATGTGCATTCCAGTAAGAACCAGGTAACTCAAACACCTTATTCTGTGTCTTGAATTATAATAAATACTTCCAGTGATAGCAAACCAACACAGCGAAAGGCATACTGCCTGCCATTCCACACTACAGAAACCTACACACACCACCATGGAAAAATTAGCTGTAGAGAAATAAGATTTTTGGTCAGTAACAAGTATGTGATTGCAGGTGATACTCTCTTACAAGAAAATGGAGACAAATAGTTACAGAAATAACTCTGAGGTGTCTAGTTTGCAACCATGACCCAATTTCTTGATTTACTGCAGAAATGCGGGTCTGTCACATCACAAACCACTTCGGTACACTGAATTAAGTTGGGCTCACTTCTTAGAGAGCCAATTTCCAATTCAGCAAAAACTCCCAAGTTCCAGTCAAGATACACCAATGCTGGTGAACAGCAGTCAGCAACCACATTGAAAAGAATTAAAAAGTTATTTCTAGCTCAATGTGCCATGCAAACAACCACACAAAAATAGAATGCTTGAGATATGAGTTTTCCTCTCCTTCTGCTGTCTCCTGTTCAGGAGAGGATCCAGTTTCCTTAGAAGACACGCTTCCTATTACGTTAGTGCACTACCACTGAAAACTTACAGGTTACATCTACAAGTGAAAAAAATTACCAAAATCTCAACTCCTACCAAGTTGCAAGGATCTTATAATTGATGTTTTATACAGGGCATTTTATTTATTTCTTGGTTCTAGGGGAGTTTCCTGCTTCCCACTCAAAATGGTAATGCATGATACAATTCACTGCTCACAATCTCTTGATTATTCTACAAATACATATACTAATACATTTTGGACAGACATCCTCCATTAACATACACATGAGATAACACAGAGCTATACCATCACTCGTTCAGAGTATTTAATGGACTTACTACAATCATTTGTCCTTCTACCCAACAATCCAAATACAGGCAGCAACTGGTTAAGAATTAGCTGCACTTATGTTAGTACCTCAGAAAGCAATGAGGTCATTAGGATTTAGACATTTTTAAGACTCAGCTTGACAAATGCCTGAACAACCTACTCTGAATTCAGCACTGACCCAGTTACAGGCAAGCGGGGCTGGACTAGGTGACCTCCAGAAGTCCTTTCCATCCTGGATTTAGCTAGTCGGGAGAAACCTTGACACCAAACAACTGTACAGCTACCAAGTTATTTATCTGTGCTGTTGGAATTATATCAAGGCACAAGTTTAATACCAAATGTCTTAACTGGAAGAAATAGGTATTCCCTACAAGAAGGCGTTAGCTATAACAGGTAACCAGGTTTGATTTACAAGCTGCCACTTGGCCACAGTAAGTATTTGCACAGTTTTACTTCAGAAACTAAAAACAGATGAGGTAAACAGTAGTGGATAGGGATTTACCCGAAAGTTATGGTCACATAATACAGTAAGGCTTTGGTAGCAATATCAAGTAACTCCTACCTTTGCCCATCCTTGCTTCTCCCACTCTGTACTCCCATTCTGTGATTTGCATCAGTACTATGTTTAACAGGGAACAAGGAACCATGTTTAAGAATTCCCTTGGCAAGAGATGGGGAAGTTAACCTAATACAGTTTAATGCAGCAAATCCTACTTTGTAGCACCAAAATATTGCACAAGCAAAATGAAGGGTAAGATGTGCCAGGAATGGTGGGCACTGACATGGGGGCTGGAAAGAGGGCGTAAAAAAAAATTCTTCTCATGGGCAACATTAAAGTTCCGGTCTTGTCAGATCACAGCATGAGTCTGAAGTGTTGACGTGCTGCTTCATGCTTTTACCTTAAGCAGCCTTTTTCCAATATAGAAAATTTGGAAGGTATTCTACTGACTACTGTAATTTCAACATACAAGCACTTAAGGAGTGATAGCTTTAGCTAATGAAATTTGAGGAGTACAGGTTTTTACTTTCAACAGCAAATTACTTCTGCTTCTGAAAGTGTATCTGATTTTTTTTATGAAGAGCAGTTTAGTCCTATAACCAGCCATACTTACATTTATTTCTACTGATGGTGTCAAATCTATTCTGGATTAATAATCTAAAGGACAAACACATTTCCATATCTATATCCATCTCAGTTCTTCTAAGACCATAATAGCCTATATCCACTTCCTTTGCGGGACTCATCCCATAAAGGGATACAGATACAGATGTTATCACGCTTCACCACCTGTACACAGATTTTTTTTTTTTGGACTGTTTTATAATCTTGGATTGAGTGGGTTAAGAAAAAAGAACAGGTTTTACTGGGTACAGCTGGGTGTAAAGACCATCTCTGAATCTCTACAATACAATTACAGAATGTAGTTTCCAGTCATCAGATTTGAACAGCAGCCTACAGACTAGATGTGAGATTCCCTTCCGCCATTGGTATTAACCAGTCTGAGCTTAATTAGCAGCTCAAGCAATAGTCTCTCCTTCAATTATGTTCTCTTCTCTTTCTAAAACCTATAGAGCTGTACTAAAATTAGGTTGAACAAAATATGTCCTGAAATTAGGGCTCCTGAAATTACTCCCATTGGGATAGCATACAGTTGCTTATCATAAATGCTTTGTGCCCAAGCTCTGCATTTTCTCTTCACTTTTACATCTTTTGAGTAATTTTAGTATTTTTGTCGTAATTCCTCAAAGTTCTCTTATATAACCAAACTACAAATAATATTTACATGTTTTTTCCAATAGCATGACATCTTAAGCACATTCCTTATGAGATTTTACGATGATGGGGTGTAACCTGCCCCTCCCCTCATATTAGCAATTTGTGATTTAGATAGATACCAAAAACCAAAAATACAGCCATCCTAAAACTTCCGTCAGAAAGTACACTAAATATGATACCTTAAGAAACTGGTGAAGTATTCCAATGAAAAATTCTCTTACCAGAGCTTGACGACAGAACAGCTCCTTTGTAAGAAGGTGTTTTAATTGTGCAGATAGTTTTATTGTCACATCCTTTCTTCAGGGGCAACACAGATGGCACCATTTTAACCTTGGGAGTTGATACACTTCGTAGTGTGATTGGGCCTTTCTTCGGTGTGTTTTTCCCTTGTGTTGTCCCATCTTTCTCAGAAGGCATCTGTTTTTAAAAAACAAACAAATAAATGAAAAACCCCACCACACCACCACTGTGAGAAGCTGAAGATCTCCCTTTGCAGCACCTGTAAAGAAATATGCTTAGCTGCCTGCTGTCACATTGTCCACATCCTTGGTTCAGAACCTCAAGGATCATCCCCTGAATGGCCTTCAGCAACACACCACGTTGAAGCTTTCAAGTTTGAAGCAAACCACTGGTAATGATAAACACACAACAGACATTGCAGAGGTCATTTTACATCAGTTTCTTCCTCTCTCCTCAAACTCTAATTAAGCCATTCAAATACATGACTGCACCTTATCTCAAGATGAATTCCTTACCAGCCCTTCCAGAAGATTTCCTGGCATAGGTCTTAAGGTACACCACAGTAACAGGTTAAAATCAACATTCAGGTGCCACAGAGAGTAAATACAAATTCAGAAGTGGACCCAGGACAGGCTTAAAATAACTGGTTTATATGTAGCACTCATCTATCTTTCATACAGATTTCTTGCTCTAGTTTATACAGGCATTAATTCATGCTGTAAAGTTAAGGCTATAAAGGTAAACTCGTAAGAATGTACAGATCTTCATGTGCTTTTCTGTGACTCAAGCTGATATGCACCCATTTGGTCATATGAATGCTCTTGCTACTTTTGACTCCAATCCTCCTCTTCATTTTCAGAAGTTCATCTGTACTTCTCAGAAGTTCACTTACTAAGTTCAGCCCAGCCAATTAGTTTATTGCACATTTTACAGAAATTGCTCTATTGATTTTCCAGGTACCAGCTGAACAATAAATATCACCAAGCTTTCCATCTTGGTGACAGGATGTATTAAAAGCACTCTCTCCAACCCCTGGCACCAAAAGGAAGCAGTGAAGTAGAATGCAAGCTCTGAAAGACTTAAAAATTAAAATATTAAAATCCTTCAACATATTTTTTAACAAAGTCTTCAACACAAGCTGTTGAACTCAAATGACTCCACCTCTGCATCCCGACCATCCCTCCTGAGATCCTGGCTGACCCAACCCTGAAGCTCTTCCCTTCTTTCTCACCCTTCCTTTTCTTCTAACGACCTTTCAGAGTATTTGAAAGCAGCACGTTTCTCCTGACAGGCAGCTGACTTGTCCAAAAACATTTCCCAACCAACCAGCGCAAGCATATCTCCCGGCCAGGAAGTTTGCACTTTCCAGCTGGCTCACTGCCCAAAACCAGGTACATGCCCTCCGCATGAGAAATATTTCCTGGCTACTCTTAACTATTCTAATGAGTCCTGATTCTACTTCAAATAAATGAACTCCCAAATTATTCAAAGCAGACAGTTAAATTAAGATGGTAAAAATAAAATGCTTCACCAACATGGTGGTCTTGGGGTTTTGTATTACTTAGTATTATTGCTAATATATGCACACTAACATATGCAAGTAAATATTAATTTAGCTCTAAAACGTTTTGCAAGAAAAAATACTGAAAAGAGCAATTTATTTCTAATGTATATTTAAAGTTACAGCACCACTAGAATTATCTGGATACAAGCACGTATTAAAAGCTATATTTAGAAAGGCCTTATCAAGTTATGCTCTGCAATTTTACCAGTTTGATTAATTGAGGTGTTTGCTTTTATTAGAAATCTTAGCAACTGCATTGCCTTGAAAGGAATTTAAAAAAAAAATATACTATGGAATAAGATGAAGGCTGAAGACATTAAATAGCACTTGAAGCCAAGTGCAACCAGTCTGTGAAACTGTACTTCTTCATTCCTTTATTAGGGAGAGATTTCACCTCAGAAGTCAACACTACAGTCGTATTTGTAGACGCAAAACCTATTGCCAATTTCCATTCAGCACCATGCAATGCGGAATTCCCTTTTTCCAAATGTACACAACATATTACTAGATATGCAACGAAAAAAGCTTACCAAAGGAAGAGAGTGCAGGTCAAATGTTTTGTTTGCCACATCTTTTAACAAGGCTGCTTCCAGAAGAAGCCCCACGTTACTGCTTTGCTCTTTTTCACCTTCAGATGGACAGATGCCTTGAGCACAGGGCTGTGTTAAAGAGTCTGAACTTTCCATTTTATTCTTCAGCATCTCTTTTGAGTTCTCTACGCACGCTGAAAGCACAACAGAAACAGAGGAGCATGCCGAATGGATAGAGCTTTCCTTGCCGGTGTCTTCCGGATTCTGCTTTAACACAGGTGTCTTTGAAGCCTTATGGGAAGGGCTTTTGGGATGTGTTGCAGCATGCACGACTTGGCTCGTGAAGAGGTGTTTGTTAAGATGTAGCTTATGGGACTTATTCACAGGCAACACCGCTTTAGTATCTTTAGCTAAATCTATTTTCTTTTTCAGCACTTTTACAGAGGGGGACAATTGCCTCGGGGAAGCAGCCAGTGAAGGTGAGGAGGCTGCTGATAGCTGGGGGGAGCAGGGAGACTGTTTTAATGCCGCACTGTCTCTTGAGTGCGGCACAGGTCTAGACATAACCTTTGGCTTAACATTTTTGAAATTAGGTTTGGGAAAACTAACAATCTCCGATTTCTTTGCTTTGGTTATTGTTGACACAATAGAAGGCCTGCCCACTGGCTTTCCCGCAGTTTGACCTGAACTAGCTTTAAGCAAAGACCTTCTATTATGTCCTCCTACAAAAGTGTCGTTTAGTTTTACATTAGGAGTCTTGTTTTCAAGTTCTGGCAAAGCTGAAACAGAAAAAGTTGTATTTTTCGATTGTTCTTTAGGGGTTGAAGTACGTAGAGCAGAATCTCCTTCATCAGCCATAGGACTGAAGACCAGAAAAGTTGCTTCACAGTTCAGCTCAGGCATAACAGTCCTCTTTAATTTTGGTACACTGCAGGGTGTGAAAAAGGTGTTGTGCCTATCCTGAAGAGCAGCATTTCCAGAGGTACTTTGTTCTTTGGTTAGAGGTTCATTGGTTTTCTTTGATACTTGTTCTCTGTCTATTTTATCTACTGAAAGAAGGTGCATGTTATTTACAGGACTATCCACACAAGTTTCAGCATTGGAATTCCCAGTTTCATAATGGTCAGGGGTACCCTGCAAGGATTTCAGTTGGTCATCTTCATTAATATTAATACGTGGTGCTAATGCATCTCGCCTAGAAGGATCTATACTTTCAGCAGCTAGTTTTACAGACTGTGCTTCTGTTTCATGTGGTTCTTTATCAGTCTTGTCAGTGTTTTCTAGATCATTTCCAACATCTGCAGAGGCAGAACAATATACTTCAAGTTCTGAACAGGCATCTGGCCTTTCTGAAGCCACTACTGCAGGGGAGAAATCCAGTGCTCTTTCTGAGCCGGCTCTCTCAAATTTCTGTCTCGTACATACTTCAGAAGAGATTAGCATTTCCTTCGGATGCATGTCATCATTTTGATCAGTTCCCAGAGTTTCGCCTATAACATGAGTAACATCCAACGTGCTCTGGTGGGAGCATGCCCTGTCTTTTATCAGGGACTGCATGTTCTGCTCTGAAACAGGAAGAGGTAATATACACTTAGAGTCAGTCTGACTGTAAGGCACCGATTGTTTGATACTCTGATTTTGCATTTTTGCCATAGCAATGTTACCTTCCAGTAAGCTTGCTCTTTCTTTCAAGTCACAGTTCAAAGGATACACAAAAGTTTGTTCACTCACAGAAGACCTGCATGCAGCATTTGCATCTCCCAACAGAGCTCCTGTGCAGTTGTATTGACCAGGCGTCTTCTGCAGATGAAGTGCTCCAATACACTGCTGTTCTAAAAGAATACTTCTGACGTCACTCTTATTTTCAAGAACAGTATCATCTTCATGCTCAGTCACTATATTTTGGTCAGCTGAATTACCATCTTTCTTGGTGGCACAGCTCTTTGAGGAAGGTGTAGCTCTGTCACATGCATAGTTATTTCCATTTTCATCCCTTAGAAGTAAGGAAGACTTCAAGTCATTCTTTGCTTTGTCATCTGAGTTTTCAACATTCATTTTGAAGGCTAAGTTTTAAACTGTTTTCATTTTATACTTGTTTAAAATCCCAGAAAACACAGATTCTTCTGAACTTTGCAGACAAAAATCCCAGCTTTTCCCTGGAACTTGTCAGCTGTCCTGAAAGATATTTAAAAAGCGGTTCTTGGTTTTCATGTTTCCCAAGAGGATTCAAGAGTTCTGGAATGAAAAAGCAATTAAAAGCAATTAGCCAAACCAGACCTTTAAGACAGTAACCATTCTTAAGCTATTAGTCTTCGAATCAAGTGCAGCCATTTCAACAAACTTCCTGAAGTTAATCAGGCTTTTACAACAATGCTGTCCATGCATCCTTACCTTCACAAGACATTTCTACTTCCCTGACTGCCAAGAAACTTTTGAACTCTTTGGTCAGTTGCCATGAAGTATGACTTTAGGGTTGCATTTTCAGATACTTGGCTTGCTTGGCTTCCATGCAAGCAAAGGAACAATCCAAAAGATTTTGCTCCTCAACAGCAAAAAGGTATCTGAGGGACTATGCAATAGAATGAACCATCATTTTCCCCTCTTCCAACAGCAGGTCCCCATCAAAAGGGCATAGCTCCTCACAGAGTGTAGTCAAACTATGAAGCTTCTCACTGCACAGTGCTTAGAAGTCAGAACCTTACACAGGCTCAAACACAAGCAGTTAAGAGCCATGTAAGAAAAATCTGTCCAAAACAGAATACCAAAGTGACTCAAGAAGCACTCAGTCACAAGCTGCAAGCAGCTAGGAGAACTCTAGAGAAGAGTGCCCACACGCTTATCCTGTGCTTATACTCTTGAGTGGTTACTGCTGGAGACAGGACACACCATTAAGTGAACCTTCAATCTGACCAGGACCAGTCACATGCATGTTCTTACATACAAGTTTGCATGAAGACAGGAAATTAGGAGCTCTAAACTGTAATAATTATGAAATGTTGCTGTGTAAGCTCAGGTCTAGAACAGACACCAGAGCAGCAACATAAAAGCAACACTAAGAATCGCAGTGAAGCAAAACTTCAGTGCTCATGCCTTGATGCACATTGCAAAGAGCACTAACAGCCCCAGACAGCAGCTTTTCTCTGCACTGAAGGCCTTTTTTCTGCCTTTCAAGGAAGCAGTGCACAGCAGAGGCATCTCAATATCTTCAAAGAGGTGTCTTAAGACATCTGAGCTGAAATAGAGAAGATGGGGAAACTTATAATCAGCTCTGAAGTTACACCAATACACTACCCCCAGTGCTGCTGGAGTAGCCAGCAGGTAGATGCACACAGGACCCTTTCAGAATCAGAAGTCTCTTCATGTAGACTTTCAGGTAGGAAGAACCTCAGATTTAAAAATATATGGTTACAGTGGGGTGGGGGATCTGGCAGGAAGAAGGGTGACTCTCAGAGCAATAACATCTAAATGAGACAGAGTTCACTGGATCCAATAAGGGAATCAGGCTGAAGATGCACTCACTGGTAAAGGTCAATGAATGGTCAGCTTCCCAACTTAGCACAGGGAAACTGGACTGACTCCACTCTCCAAAGAAAGAACACAGAGGAGGAGGCCGCCACTGGAAAATAAAGACAGCACACTAAGGAGTAAAACGTAAGTTACTAAAAGCAAGAACGCATGATTCAAAAAAAATAGACCTTTTTCTCTTAAACCTTATTTTCTTCAGTTGGAAACAGTTATTATTATTAATAATAATCATCATCATCATCCAACAACAACGACTACATCCAAAACTTCTCGTAACAGTGAAAAGTATAAAGCTTTCAGACAGGCTGTAGGGCCCATAAGCAGCACTCTAAGACCATTCCAGTACTGCAGGAATTTGTGTGCTCACCATGGACCAAACACAGAGTAGCTTCTAGCCCACAACCTTGTCTTTACAAGAGACTTTAAACATCTGTCTCAGGATGAGGGTAAAAAGACCATGGAACAAGTAAACAACAAGCTAGCAAGATCAGACAGCACTCTCCTCTGCCCCCTCTTCCTCCCATGTGAAATGGCTTGACTAGCTTAAAATCACCTGGTTCCTTAAGGCTGGTCTAGATCCTTTGCCAACCCACTATCATCATTCAATCCCTATAGAAGCATGAACAATTTCAGTACCCTCATTTTCATCTGCTATTAGGAAACATAAGGCAGATTCAAGAACTCTTCCAAAAAAGTCTTCCCTGAAGGCAGGGCAAGAACCTGTCCTGAATAATTTTCCATTGATTTAAGTCAATCACAGAATCAACTTCTGAAAAGTATTTGCAAACTTTGCTTTCACCACAGTTTTGACACATTTCAACCAGTTTCTACTTGTCTGGAGACTAGCCCATAGCACAGCTTGCTCACCTAGTCACACAACAAAAAGTTAAAACTCCATTTTGATTCAGCATTAGCTGAGATTCAACCATCAGTCTTGCCTCTTTTTTTTAAGAGTCTTCGCACTACAGAAAACAGGGAACTCCAATATGCCAAGACTTAACAAGACAGATTTGAAGAATGACATGTTAGCTTGCAGTATGCATAGCTAATAATGCCAAAATTTGAAATGCAGGCAGCTGAGTAAACCTTGAACCAATCAATGATGAAGAAGCTCCAAGAAAAATAAAAGTAGTTTTGAGACCGGGTAGACAATTGAGGAAGTGCATTAAAGCTGCACATACGAACGCATACACTTACACATAGGAGTGTGATCACTCACTGCTCTTTCACATAACCAGAGAAAGTACAGACATAAACCACTGATTCAGCTTTTTTTAAAGCAAATTTTCACTTCAGGAATCAATACTTTCATGAGAAACTAAATCAGCTTCAAATACAGCTTCATATACACATTTTTCAGTCCTTAAAGTGTCCTGCATAAAAAGTGAGGTATTTCTAAGGATTAATTATAGTGTATACAAATCTGTTAATATAGTAGTCCTCAAAAAAATTGACATTCTGTAGTTTGGCAGGTACTAACATGTTTCAGCAGCTTGTGAGAACTCTTCCTGATGATAAGAAACTCTTCAGAGTTAAGACCTGCCATAGGAGACCACTGAAAAATTAACCTCAGCCAGCACCTCCTCCATAGGAGCAGTCAGTCGCAGATGCACAGCCAGAACAGTTGCCCTTCCCCAGAACATTCCTTCCCAGGAATACACTGTTCCTGGCAACTAGCCACTTTGGGAATTCTCTAAACTAAATACTACTAATAAACTCGCTTTGAGTTTGTTTCACATCAACAAGCACTACACATGCCTGGCCTCCACAACACTCCACAGCGCAGTGCAAAGGAGTTCAGCTGTTTTGTGCCTTCAGTAAAGCCCAACTTGCCAAATTTCAGTTGCGTATTTCAAATGCTGCCAAAAAAAAAAGTCTTAGTTATCAGAGCTCTAAGCTTTCTCCTTCCTCAACAGATATGGAGTAACAGAGGCATCACTTTCAAAAAAAATAAGGGAAGTGAGCTCAGCAAGCAGCTTCTCCTAAAAGGAAAAGGGATCAGCTGCCAGCAGACCCAGGTCCAGGAGAAATACCCACAAGAGATACACTACAACACACAGAGCCGGGCTCACAGCAAGACCTTGCCACTGCTACTGACCTACAAGGGGTATCTGGAGATGTGCTGTAAAGGGGCAGAGACAGTGACTCATCCGGTGCTGGGTAAACAGGAATCAAACCCACAGTGATTCCAATAGATAATTCAAACTACAATTTACAAAATACTACAGGAATGCAAGTCAGTTACTGTTGCATCACAACACAGACAGTAATAATTTACACTTTTCCCGCTACTCCATCTGGAACTCGGTTCTGTCACCCACACCATCACACAGCATTTACTCAAACCTATCAGCTGTGTTTGTGAAGCCTGGATGAAGGGGAAAGTGGGGCAGGGAATAAACCTGAAAGGAGAGAGCGTGCCCAGACATGCAGGAAGGCAGTCCAGAAGTGCTCTAATCAACAGAGTGTGCTTTGATACCAGACAAAATGCACCATCAGCATCTGTATTTCAGCAGAAAATGGTATTACACTGTCACAATTACCACTGCCACTGAAGTCAGAAGCTATTTAAGGTATTTCATGTATCAACGCATTCCCCTACAATCACTTTACCTGACCATGTTCTGGAACACAACACAATCACACAAGTCAGATTTTTCAGCATGTACACCAAAGGCAGAGATGGCAGCATCCAGGAGGGAGTCTGCAACGACCAGGCAACCCTTCCAACATGTCCAGCATTGCTCGCATGCGTTCTATCAAAAAGCACTGGGAAAAGATGCACATCCTGGTGTAACCTAGCCTGGTGCCAAGGTAAACCAAACTACTGGAAGAGAGGAGTTAAGCTCCTAAAGCAACTTCACCAAAACATTTATAATGTTACAAGTATAACATACTCCCAGAAGCGAATTACATGAAGTGCTCATATGCTAATTGTGTTGCTTGCTTAAGAACACACACACAGCATCATCAGTGCTGGCACTGTGAGGGTGCTGTGTTTATAAGAAAACAAAACAAAACACAGGGTACCTAAGTGACATACATATGGTTTACTCAAAGCCATTTTAAAAAAATCAAAATCGATATGATACACTTGCTATGGTAAGCAGAAATAATGTGCAAGTTATGTTTGTAAGCATCATGCAGGAACCTTTGACTGAAGGAGTAGTATCACTTTCACAGGCATGAACCATCAGGTTTTGGCTCCTACTTGGCTATTTGCCAGCCTGCTCCAAAACTGGACCACCAGCATAACATACAAGTGATAGCAACCCACAAGCATGGATTTTAAGGAGTTAAATCTTGGCACTAAATGTGTGGAAGAAGTGGAAAGGCAACTGAGCCTACAGCTGCAGAAATCAGACGTCCTAAAGTTGAGAGAAGTGCTGAGTTCCCATAAAATGTTCAAACCATGACACAGTATCATCAGACCACCCCAAAACAGCTGCTCATGCTAACAGGTACATCTACCCTAGTACCTTGCTCCTACTAGTGACCAAATGGTTGTCTGAGATCGACAGCAGTGCTAGTGCTTTCCCCAAACCCACAGCCTCCAGTGATTCAGTCCTCAGAGCACTGGTTCAATGGAAAGCTTCAACTGCTGCCAGACCCTTCTTTGTCTTGCTCATAGTCGCTTTCCTAAGAAGAGTCGTCCTTATCTATTTAGTTGTTCATGAACTCTGGCCATCCTTGTTGGCCAGTCTTTAAGTACGTTAGGCTGTTTTCTCCATCAAGTTCAGAATATTATTTGTAAGCACAAAATACATTCAGACATTCCAACAGATTGATACAGTGTTTTGATAACACAATTTCTCTTCCTTTAGTAATTGCCAACTTCTGGGTTTTATTGTAAGGGAAGTTCTGGAAGAAATCTGTATTCAGAAGTGGAAGACTGGTCCAGTGACTTTTCTGAGAAGTAAATTAAGTCCACCTTTTACTTAGATAACCAAGACACTTGGAAACAGTGTCTAGAAGCAGCATCTAGTATTTTGGGGGTCTGAAAGTGCAACCCCCTAGACCAGGAAGTTCTTCACATGCTCATGGTTTTCCCCCACTTTGTTTTACAGCAACTGACGAGATGAAACTCACAGAAGTAAGAGATAAGCATACACAAACCAGTGACAAATGCCAGCTATTAAGACAGCTCAAGTAAGCAGGTGTACTTTATTATTTGAGACTAAGTGCATGATCAAACAAAATCAAAGCTACCTATTTAAATGCACAGATGAGAGTACCAACAAGCCTCTCCCTTGGATATTCTTACGCTCTTTTATGACCCAATCAGGCTCTCATTCATACCTTCATTACCACAACATTAATTGCTAAAAGTGGCACAGCCTACTCGCAAGGTTTTCAAAATACAGTGCACTACACGACCACACACATGGTCAGTTATACACTTCGTTATCATTCATTTATCCATTGCCATCATAAACATAGGCTGTGCATGGTTTTCCACAATATCAATATACAGTTTGTTACTCTTTAGGAACTTGAAAGAATGACGTTAAGTTACTACCTTCCTGGTTAAATTAGTCATCAACTTTTCAAGAAGATGCTTTGGAATTTTTGGTGTGTTTTTTCTTTAGTGGGGTTTTTTTGTGGGTTTGTTTTTTGTTTGTTTGTTTTCCTCTCTATTTTGTTAGAAATAAATTGCTTAGCAGAAGCATACATTTCTGTACAAGGAAGGATAAACTTTCAGGTCAAAATGAAAGTAAGGAGCTGGAACTTGAAAAAAAACCAACAACAAACCAGTGACACATTTATTACAGCACTTCCTTGGCAGGTCAACATTCAAGTCTTCTTTCTGAAAGACCTGATTGAATAGCTAAGCACAAACAAGACCAAGAGTGTCAGAGGCTTATGTTCAACAATTCTAAACAGTCTTCAAGTTCTTTGACTAGATATGGGGTACAAATATTGCTCACCTTCTCTGTTTCCTGGAATTCAGCTGAACTGATTTTCTCCACTGCTGCTATTTAAAGGGTACATTGCACATTTTGCTATCTTCACATCAGGTATCAGTGAACCAGGATTATTCACAGGAACTTTCCCTCCAAGACTGAAATATTACCGATGTAGAAAGAAAGGCAATAGATGAAGAACTATGAAGAATAAAAGTGCTTTGTGAAATAATACTAGGTCTGCCCAGCCACTCGTATACAGCTAGTTGCTGTATTTAAAGTGACACTTTAAAGTTGAGCAAATAAAGTCTGTGCTCTTCAAGAATGTCCTCAAGTTTCAAAATAGTCTTCATACATCTAACAGTTTTCCTGAAACCTCTCATCATACATTCTTTATCATCATTTCTCATTCTTTAAGGAAATGTCAGCCATCAACATCCACCTTCCTTTGAACAAACTTCAAACATTCAAAGAAGTTGGGCTGACCTGTTCTGAACAGGCCAATCAGTCCTCTCAAAAACTTTTCTACTCCCCATTACACGTTTCTCCTCTTTTACAGAGTTGTCAGTCCTCTTAACTTGCCCATATCCCTCACTTGCTTCTCAACTTAGTTGAAGGTAAATCTAGTACAGAAGCAAGTACACAGTGAAGCAGTGCAGAATAACCCTTACACCTTGGATTCTCAAGAGAAATCGGCGGGAGGTTGTTGCTGTTGGTGTTTTGGGGGTTTTCTGGGCTTTTTGTTTGTTGGGTTTTTGTTTGTTTTTTTTTTTAAATTTTAATTATAGGGGGTTTTTTAAATTCTGCGTGAAAATATCTGAGTATTAGCTTTACAGACATTTAATCAAGTGAAGACTTTTTGTCTTTTAACTGACAAGCACAAGGCTTTCACAAAACAGCAAGTAAAAAAATGGCAGAAATAGTCTGCAGATGCAGCACCTTGCTGCAAAGATGCTGGCAAAAATGCCAGTCATTCCATAACCCTGGAAAAAAAAAATATAGTTCTTCTTTCCTAACAATGAGCCACAACTTAGTCATTCACTTGGCAAGTCAGAACAGAGATGGCTTTAACCATTACCACCAAAATAACTCCTGCATTAAATATTTGCCTTTACAATCAAGTTTTAATGCCAAGCAAATAAACCACAATGCACTAAGCAGCATACACTGAGATTACTTAAGGTTATGTGCTGACTTGAAGCTTTTCATGTTCCCAGACTATTTATGAAGCATCTGTGACCCTAGTGCTGGTGTGAGTGTTACAACACGTAGCTGTCATTATCAGTACCCTGGCTAGAACAGCAACTGTGGTGATGGCATCAGACAGTTACAGCAACAGAAAGACTCATCTGCTGCCACGCACTGTGTGTCCTTTCAGATCTTCACCTAAAACTGAGAAGTTGTTCAGCATCTGGCTATATTTAACACCAATATATAGTATGAACTAGTTTCCAGAGCACTTGGAGTACAACATAACCTGTAGAGAAGTAAGATATAGTAAGTACAGCAGTATTATTTAGCTCTATTGGATTATTCTGTGTAAGAAACCTATAACCTGATTAATTTATCTGAAAAAGCAGATCAACACAGTTTCTAATGACTGACAAAGTAGCATCTTTGTCATGATATTCTTTTGCAGTACAAATTGAAAAGTTAATCAGGATGCTTAGGATTTCTCATGTTAACCATGTCAGAAGTTTAATCAGCTTGTAGTTTTTGCAGACTCAAAGATGCTTGCAGTGCAGAAGTGGTCACTCATTCAGAAAAGACTATGGCCAGCCAAGAACAGTTTCCACTTACTCTACAAGAAATTCTGCCATTGAGTGAGGACTGCATTTTTGCACAGCAACAGCACCACAGCAGAATTTAATTCTGAAGATGCTGTACCTACCAATTAAAGGAACAGCTGTAAAAAAAATGCTTTAAAAATATTCAAGGCTACTGATTATATGTAGTGAACAAAATCTAATAAAACTGCAATAAACTGGTTACAGAAAATAATATTTTGGAAGCCAAGAAGAAAACAGCTCCAACACAATGATTAGAAGTCCTAAAGCTGCAGTGGTTATTGAGGATTTTCAGTAGGTATTGCTGAATAGTAATTTAAATCCTATCAATCCTAACAGTTTCACCATTATTTCACCTGCAGTGTTGCATTGAAGGTGCTGGACAATTCACAGTCATTGCACCAAACGTTACAGTCTCAGGAGAAAAAAAATACACATATTGTTTTTATATTCAAAAAATGTTATGTTCCCTACAAAGGAAACTGTGTCTCACAGTGAGATCATTCCTGTTACAAGAGCTTATTTTTATATTTTTTTCTTTTAACATTTTTTGTTTGTTTGCCTTTGTCTCAGATGACACAAGCTTCCGAATTCAAGCAGGACTAGCTCTGCAAAGCCAAACACAGCACTGCACCTCTGCAGCAGAGGACAAGAAAGACATCATGACAGAGTTTGGCAGAGCTGTTCACAGAAAATAGCTTGATTTATGCAACACTATTAGGTAGCAGGCTGCAGTCAGTGCTGTCAGGAAAGCACAAGCTCCCCATGCCACTTGACAAGGCTGCGGAGAGGCCGCTTGCCACCCCATGAGGGCTGAAATTCCACCAGGCCCTGGCAGTAAAGGACTGGAAAGAAGGGGGAGAGGGGCACACAGTGCTTGAAAGGCTGCCAGGCCAATGTTACTCCTCTCACTCAGGTGATCTGGAAGGGATCCAGACGCACAGGCTGCTGTCTGGCTCCCTGTGGATTCCCCTTGGCTCTGGGGAAGGGGCTTCACTCAAGCCCCAAGCTGCAGCACCCCTGTGGAAGGTTCTGCATCTCCAGGGCAGTGGGACCCGAAGCCCATACAGAAATGGTACTGTCAGTCTCTCCACAACCCTGCAGGAATTCTGTTAAGTCTAGAAAAGATCTATAAACTTCTTCCTTAAGATTGAAGCAGCACAAATACTTTGTTGCTTGAAGTTAGGCATCAAATCTAAACACAGTTTATTATAGCCTACACTTTGTTTTACTGTATAGTCAAACCTCTACACCAAACTTTTAATCAGGGAGCTGAAAAGTGTTTTAACTTCAATTGCTCTCAAACAGTTCTCCCCATTCCACTATTTAGCTGACTTCACAGCTTCCCATAAGAGTAAAGAACGTATATATCACCAGAGACCCACACACCCCCAGAAACTACAGCTATATGTCCTATGGGAACATTAGCTTTGATTTCAACTCAAGACTAACCAATTCAATGCAAGAGGCAGTTACAGAAGCATTACAAATCCAGTGCCACATCCACACCTGCTGTTCCCAAATGAGTTTCAGCTTCTGCGACAGCCTCCCCTTGAGACAAGAGATGCACACAGCTACAGGACATCACATGCACCGGCAAAGTACCATCTCTGTGCCACAAAGTGAAGAGACAGCACCCTGGTTTCATATAAAACTAGATCATAACTCTTGAATAACTGACAACCTAATGAGCTACGTGATTAAACAAGCAAAAACTGCCTTTCTCTTCCTCTGAGATGACAGCTCAGCCTTTTTGGCAAGGACTGATCACCTACTAACTACCCAGTCTGCAATATGGCCCACCTTATGTTTAAACCTTTAGGCTCTGACTTCACTGATGGAGGGAAAACTTGAATTACGTACAAGTAGTGATAGCAGCAGGATGAATTAAAGAACATGTGGTACACTTTAGGCAGCCAATCCACAGCCACTCAGTTTGTTAGCATCAACCTATACAATTCTATTTCTTGGGCTAAACCACATTTAAGACAGGCAAGTCTGCAACAGGAAATAATTGGGAAGACACACAGATAAAGGGGCTTTCTATTACTAGAATTTTTTATAAAAATGTTAGTGGAAAAAATTACTGAAACTTCTATAGTTTCTGCACAGAGACAGGCAATACCAAGATTCAAGTTAAATGATACCTTTATATTCTTACAGACAAAACTCAAAGCTTCCCCTGCTCAAAACTGCAGAAAGCACTAGGATGTACAGCTTCACTGTGCACAAGCTTCTCCAGAGCTGTGCTTTGTGGGCTGTTCCTTCAAGGACAAAATACACATCCATCATTAAGACAGGGACAGAATGCTATTTCTGGATTTATGTTGGTCACAGACCTTCATTATTTCATTCTGCTAAGTACCAACACCAAATGGCAGAGGCTGGGTCAAACAGTCACTTAACAATACAGAAAGCCATGAAACTATCATCCACTTCAGAAGCAAGTTAGAAAAACCAGCATTTCATACAGCAAGCACTACACTACTCTGCAAACTCCTACACAGTACACAAATAAGTACTCCAGTAACTTCATGCAGTTTATATCAGTTTGGGACATGGGTAAGCAACTCTGCCTCTTGTGTTTAAGCTTAAAGAAACGAGAAAACACTTCTTGCATTTGGACAGGTATTTGGGCTGCACATAGCACAACTGGGTTTCCTTGTGAGAACAAGGAAGAAACACTTAAAAGAAATTGCTTAGGTACCTAATAAAAGTGAATGGAACTTGCACAACTGAATACTGTCCTGTGAAGGGTGACCAACTTTTTTTTCCCCAAAGCAATCTCAGTAAGTTTAAATTCACATAATGTAATTATTTAATCTACCAGCACTGAGTTGACCAAAGCGTGTTAACAATGCTGCAGATCGGTGGATTTCTAGATGGAAATCCACCAATTCACAGTGCACAAACAAGGATCCTCATGTCCTGCTCAATCAAGACTCCAAGTGCAGTTTGTTGATATGAGTTCTCTGGTACATGAAATCCCAGGAGCAGCCTGAGTTGAGAAGGGCTGCCTAGGCAGGGGAAGGAGGAAAATATACACCAAACCCCAAACCACAACAAAATAGAAAAACCCCAAACCACAGACACACACCCACTGCTGAAATATCCGAGAAAATAAATAGGGGCAAAAGTCAAGAAGCTTCTCCCAGTAGGAAAATACATAGCCCTAATTGCTGAATGCTGAAGAAAAAACATTGAGTTGAGCAGACCATCCAGGAAGAATCCACAAGAGATCTCCATCCCCCAAATCTCTCATTTCCATGTTGCTAATTTTAGAGAGTATTTCTTAGAGTGCTCTCTCCCTCCTTCATCAGGTACTGGGGGATGTTCCTGTAAGAGGAAACTGTTTCTACCTTGATGTTTTCCCTTCAAATCCACCGCTGAGGCTCTGTTTTCTCTGCGTCAAGTTAAACATACCAGAGGTGTTTTCACAAGTCATTTGGGTAGTATACTGCTCACAAACATCAACTGCAAGCAAATAATGCTGCATTAGGAACTTTCTCCAGAGGAAACCGCCTCACAAGAAGCAGGGGTGGAAGGGATTGGCACCTGGAAACCACTCGCCTCAGCCCTCTGCAAAGTCCATCAGTGGCTAAGCCTTCAGGGTTGCAAAGCAGTATTTGGTGGTTAGACTTAAAATTGTTCAAATGTTTTCTGAAAAAAAAAAAATATAGAGAGAGGAACAGCAGTCTGTCAAAACAGATCTAGGAATATACTAGGTGTAGTAAGCTTCCTCGGGCTGGATTTCTTGCATCTACAAAGAAATTCCTAGACAAAAGTAGGTATGCCAAAAGTCAGAGGGGAGAGTCTCCAGTGACTGGGACAACCGTCATGCAGGAGGCCAAAGGTTCAATTTGTCTAGAAGTACCAAGCACTGAAGTCAGTTCTGCTCTTTTAACCTTTCACCTGGCAGACTGACTGTGGGCTTGGGTACTTCACTTCTGACCACCAGTAACAGTCTTTAAAAAAAGACATCTGCAGGTAGTCTCTGATTTTTCTTAAAGCAGAAAGAAGAAAAACGGATATTCTCAAATGATCATGTGACAGGCAAGCAGCTTCTACTGAGGCATACGTATCAGTCTAAAAATCACCTTGTGAGTCCAACAGTCAAGCCTTTCACATCAATAAAAGTTGTTAGTCTAAGTCCTTTGGCCATTTTCACCACAAATCACTGTACTACAGAGAATTTCAGGTGCAAAAGGCAGCAGAAATAACTATTTTCATAATACTGAACTGTATTAAAGTCTCCTGAATTGGAGCTTAAGCTCCCAATTTCTAAAGGTTTTAAGTCTTACAAGTTTACCACCCACCTCTGTCTTAGTGGTTGCATTGAATCTGGTTTGTTTGTCTCCCCATCATGCCCCCTAATTCCAAGTTTGAATATTGAGAAATTGGGCTTTTCGTTATTCCCATCCACACTTCAAATTAAGAGTTAGTAACTAACCGATTCACATGCTATGAACAAACTACACTCATTCCTAAAAATTATTTTAGGTACAAAAACCTATAATCCCGTGTACTACAAGGAGACCGTGATTTCACATACCAGGTGGAAATACAAACCAAACCCGAGCCCAGCACATGCTATAGCAGGGAAGCAGCATTCAGGATACTGTATGAGAATGCTTATCTCCAGTATATTTGAGAGATTCCCAGAGATTCCACTAAAAGAGCCTTACATCTTGAGAATAAAGTGGCATTCACATACCAACAAGCCGGAGAGCACATTTTGGTTTAAGCAGAGCAATCCTTAACACAGGAACCCTTGCAGACATCAGTGCCTTCTCCTGTTCAACAAATCTCAGTGTACCAGCTTAGTAGCCAATTTTTACATCTCCATCCTATCACATTAAAGCATGGTTCAGTTATTTTGCACAGAATGGACTGGACACAAGATGCAGCACTACACCACTGTGCCTACTTCAAGAAGCCTGCTCAACATTAGCTTCCACACGCAGAAATAAAACGGAATAAACCTCAGTATTCAGGTTTATTTTTATATCTGGTATCTGTATGTTTGCTTATAAGACCACACAATAGAAAAATGCATTTAAAAATCTATTTGACAACGCAATCATAAGTCTCATCATAGCCACAAATTTAGTGCAGTAACACATAGGAGCTTACTGTTAGGATAACTTGGTGAATCAGATGCCTATCTCTATCTTATTCTTTGATTTCAAGTGTAACTCATTTATATTCTACAAGGAGAAAATACCAGTTCTAACATAGAACTATAAAACACTAGTTATTTAAATAACATAAAATGTATTTACCAAGATTCTTGTTAAGTTAAACACTTAACATGAAATATGTATGCAAATCAATAGTTAGATCAGTGAATAATTTGGACCACAAATCAACCACAGGAATATCGCTTCCATTTTGAAACAACGTAATAACAGTCAAAGTCAGGCTGTGCCAACTGAAATCAGAGCACCAACAACCATGAGCATCAACACCTCACTGGGCAAGAGTCCACATCTGGTACAGACTCACTCCATGGCCTGTACAGATTCATCTTGCATGTACCCAGAAGGGCAATACACTCAAAATATTCAGTATTGAAGGGGAAGCCAAATAGCAACTTAGAGAACATTCCTTTGGTCTCACCACCAGACCTCTCTCAAGTTGAGGCTGCCAAGTTTCATGTACCTCATGCTACAGGAGCCACAAGGGTTTGACAGCCCTGTCATGGCATCCCACCTCTCTGCCAAGATGCACAGAGTCAGCTGGGGTCCAGGAAAGCTGACAGTTCTTCCAGCACAAGAGGAACCATCTCAGCGGCTTCTAACAGCTAAGGAGATACAACCGCAGCAATCAGAGCTGCTCACTCATCAACAAGAAGAAGAACTGTATCATCAGCAGCATGGGGGAGACACCCCAAAACCAGACTGCAGGCTGCCACACATTTTCCCCACAGGAAGAATAAAGTTTACACAGTCCCTTAGAAAGCTATGGATGCCTGAAGAAAAGGTTTTAGTCAAAAGAAAAAAAAACTAAGCTCCCTCCTGAAAAAGCGTGCCTGAATAAGAGTCACCACCCAGAGCAAAATAGCAGAGATGACTTCTAGATTACTGATTTGGTGAGGGGGGGGGGAAGCAAGAGGTGAGTAGTCACAAGACTACCTTCTGCTTAATACCTACCATATTCAGAAAAAAACAAGATGTCAGTACTGTCATGCTTATTTAGAAAGACTATATACAGAGAAATACCAGTCACTAGCTTTCTCCCAGCAGAAGGTGTTTGCAGACTTTCAGGTATTGGTTAAGTGCTTGAGCGACAACAGTAATTTCCTACACAGAACAAAACTCAGCCACCGTACTGATGCAACTAAAAATCGCCTGCTTTCACCAACTAAAGCCTCAATGGTAAAGCAGAGAGCCAGGCTGACAGCTAGAAGTCAGGAAGCCTCAATTGCAAGACACAGGTAGACACATCTGCTTTTCAAGCACCTGAATGCATTGTAACAGACAGTTTCGTGTAAGGTAAGAAGACCAGGAGCAGGACAAGATGTGCAAGGATCATATAATTGTTCTTTTCCACCCCCCTACAGATGAAAGCCCACTCCTGAGCTATTGGTGCTATGTGATCACTTCAGATCCCACGTTCCATCAGATCACAGTAGGGGAAACAAATTTGGCAGTCCCCACTGCTATCTCTATAGCCTGCATTCCTTCACTTCACCTGTTGAGGAAAGGACCAGTTTTACAGAGCAATGAAAAGCAGCGCATTATTCAGCTGTGACAATGGCTTCCCCCTTTCACTCTGAAAGACATTTGTGCTTAGACACAGGCAGGGGTGTAGGTCACAGCTCACAGCAGTCTCACTGTTTGTGTTTTGTTAAATGTTTAAGCACATTCAGCTTAACACACTTTTCCAGACCTTCTGGTTGGAGATGTTACCACACTGTGCTATGGGCTGACCCTGTCTGGCTGTGCAGAACATCTGACACCAGCCACGGTTTCCACTACAACTCTTTAGGTGCATTAGACACCATTCCTCACATCCACATGCTTCCTTGCGTGCACTTTTCACCTTTCAGTGCCAATAAGATAAAAGATACTTTATTAAGAAAAACTTCAAGCTTTTTGGAAAAGCATTATTACCAGTCCTGCTCCATGGTAACAGAAAAACACAGGTGAGGACAAGAGGTATAGGAATTCAGGCATGAAACTAAAGCTAGTTCCTTCCTCCTCTGCCATTTCAGGGTTAGAATGGGGGACATTGAAAATAGATACTATTCTTAAAAGGTTGTTAGATAACCTAAGAAACAGTGTCATGAATTTAAGATACTACCATTGCACTACAATCCTTCAAAAGCTACTTCTAGGATCTCTTTAGAAAGAATTACTGCTCTTATCTAACGGACCCACATGCAGGTCTGACTGCTGCATCTAGCCCAGCCTCCTAAATATCTGTCTCAGGAAGAAATCACAGCAGAGCTAAAAGCTAAAGTGAAGCCATGGCCACCTGTCTGACCCAACTCTCCTGCATCACCAAGGGATAACAGTACCAAGAGGGAGGCAGTCCAAAATCACCTGAACCGTGACATTTTAAAACAGTCACCGATTGCCTGTCCCTGATATTGAGCACTTGAACACTGGATACTTGTTTGTAGGTTAGTTAGTCCTGCCTGCAAGTTTAGCTTTATTAAGGCAGAGTATATATTACAATTTAATAACACTTTCAAGTCAATAGCCGTGTTGGTTAAAATGCATTTTAAAATATTACATTAATTTCCTGGTTTTTCTACTCTAGGTATAGGTCTTCCCCTCTTGCATAAGGAGAAACACATTAGATTTCCTTTACCACCTTTAAAAATCTGATTGATCTTTCCTTATATTTAGAAATCAAATACTGGTAGCTCCCATTTTAGTATCTTAGCTTAGCTAAAGATAGCAACAGACAAAAAAGCAATGCCTTAACATGCAAAGATCAATGATCAAAGATCACTTCAAATACTGAGAATACCAAAAAAGCCACTAAGTGGAGGCTTTTTATCATCCCCAGCTCTCCACTTTGAGAACTGCAACTTGATTGTTCTGTCCAAACTTTAATAGAAAGTGGCATATTATACTAGCTTTGCCAACACATCAACCAGCCTTTCAGGAAATAATGAGTCAGCAACATATGGAAACTACTTGCAGGGGTTTTTTTGGCATTTCTCTCCCAGCCTGGCGTGTTTTTAGCATTAATTGTGGAAGCCACTAATACTTCTGGTTTAGCTGTTAAATTTAAAACACCAGGGAAATAAATGACAGTATGTGGTTATCGTTTGATAGAAGTCACCAAGCCTCCTTCAAAGATTACCAGCTTCTATAACATTTTTGTAACTGAAAGGTTTACTTTGGACTACATTTAGGCAAACAGCTTCAGAAAGTACAAGTAATCTTATTATCCTCTCAGTAGCAAAGAATAAACTGTAAGAGCCACATATAAGAGCATGCTTCTGTATTTATGGAATAAACAACTTCAAGTAATACATTTGGAAAATAATTTGGACTACAGTAGCATCTCATGCTAGGGCATGGGGGAAAGACAGACACGCCACGAACTACTTACTGTAGTCAAAGCACAATCCTTTGAAAAGACATGAGTTGAGGCTGAGTTAGATTAGTCACCAAAAGCTCTCTTCAGTGGCACACATCAGAACATAAGCAATCAGTAAGATTAAGGGGAAAAGAAAAAACAAAACAAAACCATAGAAGCCAGACTATATAGATTCCTCTCACAAGATTTCAGCTTTCAAAGATCAGTTCAGCCACGCAGCAATAAAAGGCTCAGGCTGAAGAATTTTCCTTGTATTCTGCCAGCACTGCATCAAAAGCTCCCTGCATGCTAGCAACATGTCCCAAGAGCAGGTTTGACATGGACTTCAGAGATTTGTCAGATACTTGCAAAGAGGTATTTTCTGTAATGCTTCAGACCTTATTTACAGTGAGGGATGAGAGCTCTGTTCAACAAAGCAAGCAACTGGTTTGCCCAGCCAGCTCTGGAGCAGGAGGATGGACTTGTCCAACTCCCTTTTCTGCTACTGAGGGATTCATAAAACACACAAACAGCTATTTTCATAAAGCTGTGGGCTACCACAACTCAAATACAGAGCCAGGCTACAACCTTACTGCACAGTAGTTACTGTGCCCTTGGGTTCTGCACAGGACCCCCCATGTTGTCTGCACAGGGCTCCCCAAGGAGCATTGAATGCTCAGAGTGCACAGGCACTGGAGTGGCAAAACATTGCCCCTGTGCTCCAAATCAAACAGAAACACACACAGACATTGCAGGTGTACCCCCCTGCATCACAAATTACAACAAACAGCTACCCTACACGGCAATTTTACATTAAAGAGTCTGCAGAGCAGCTTGGGCAAATTTAATCTTAGCCTACCTTCAGATAGCCTGAGGAAAGAACGCTTGTTTGAGAAGTCAGATTGCAACACGTCAAACAATCATTCATTTTTGCCCTACAGAACTAACAGTTCTCCCTCACCTTTTTTAAGTGACATAAACCGCAGTCTCTTACTCTTGTCTGCTATAGGCAAGGAAAGACAAATATGATGATTCCAAAAAGCTAAATCAGAGACCTTCCTTTACTCAATTAATTTAAACCACATAATAGATTTACCTTAAAAGTGTATAATTAGCTGTTACACCTATTTACTGAAGCCTTCTCAATTCAGCATTGCAGAAAACATGGGGATGGGAGGAGCAAGCTAGGATACACTAGCTATGTAAAACAGTGTTAAGGTTACTTTCACCCTCTGAAAGTCCTTCTTTCCCCAGGGTTAAAAAGAACTGCAATAAATATAAACAAATACATTTTAACAAAGTCAATTTAAATGTGAAATTATGACAGCTATATTAAACTCCACTGTAACATACTTATCATTCAAATTAAGACATTTGAGTGGCATGTGCTCACTGCCAATGTTTTAAACACAGTCAAACCACTGGCTTTGGATACACAAGCTTAGAGCTGAAGTTAAACATTTCAGAATAATTTCTCTTTCTGAACAAGAAACAGAACTTCCTGTCCATTAATTTAATTTATTCAGTTCAATGACTGGGTTTTTAAGCTATAAAAATCAAACCAACTTGAAGTCTTAAAAGGTCACAAAAGGTCACAAAATTAGAGAGATTAAAAAAAAACCTCCAACCTCTAATATTTCTGAAAAAAGTTAGGAATCTAAGATATAAAATGCATAACATGCATCCTCTTGGTGATACGTAAGTATTACAAGAAATGATGCAGTTATCTTCCGTTATAAATGAGAATTGATAATGTGTGATAACTCTTACACTACCAAGATATCCTTTAACAGATGCTAAATAAATAAAATGCTCGCTCTCAGAACAGGAAACAACAACTCTTTAATCTGTCCCATGTTCCTAGATGGCAACGTCTATCAATGAGCTTTGTAGCATTAAAGTGCTCATGGTGTCAAACAGACTGATTTGGCAAATTCAAGTCTCTTTCTGCTATTGAAAGAGCCTTGCAAAAGTTACCGGGATGGCAACAGCCTTCAAACTTCATCTGACACACAGCACACTACAGCTCTGCTGAGCTACCAGTGGAAGGAGACAACACTGAAAGAGCCCAGACTGTGGCAATATACAGCTTGTCACTGAGACCGCAACTCAGTGCCTCTAATACTGGCTACCAGTTCATTGCATTTACCATCAGAAAAATACACAGCACCATAAACTTAATAGAAAAGCAGAGCGCCGAGCACCTGCAGAGTAGGAATAGCTGTCTGCAGGTTATAATCATCTCTTAGAGCCAAAAACCCCAACAAACCCATACATAAATCAGAAGGAACTAAAGCAATAGGTATATTTCCATTGACCAGGAGGATATCCAGTTTGAAGAAGCACCACAGGTATTCTCCATTCACAGTTTCACTAGGTGGTGAGTCCTGCTGCTGGTGCACAGGACAGTGCAGGATGCATTAAATGCAGCCCTCTACCAACCACATGCTACCATCACCCCCAAAATACAAACATCACCAGCTGAAGCTCTCAGCCCAGCTCTCCTGTGGTGCAGAGCCTGCCAGCATCTTACCATTACCTCACCTTCCTGGGTCGCTACTTGAAGTCGTTATGGCTTGATCATGCCATTAAGGATTTCCAAAAAGCTGCTCTTTCAGGTATGCACCCACCTCAACACTGAGCTGTGGGTAGATGTTTTTCCCTTATTACTCCTCATTTTGCTCATGACAATTTCCCTCATGGATATTAATGTGCTTTCACTTTATTTAAACACAGATCAAACACTCCCATGGAAAGAAGTCACAACTAACCACCCTCCCTATTTCTCTTCTCCCCTTCAGAACAACCTAGATCCAAATTCATCTTCTGCTTGACCCCATCCATTCATATTTCATCAACTGATTAAACTTGTGTGCTTTCCTGGACAGCTTTCTCAAATTGTCTGCCTACCACATTGGCTGTTGGAGCCTTTTCCCCTGGCTAAGGACACTGAAGAGCGCTGCCGGAGCGAGCTGACTACGCATGGCAGCACCGGGCACAGATCATCGCAAGCTTTCGAGAGCTGAGCTGACAGCCTGAATACACCACTCCATCAAACCTAACATGAGAGGGTTAGAAAAGTGCCTTTTTCTTCAGAAGTAAGATTTTAAAATTTCATCTCAAAAGGAAGGTGTAGCTCCTACGCAGTTTTCTAGCTAAGGTATTTACTGTCTTATTTCTTGGATGAGGCACAGATTATGATTTTATCACCCATCTGTAAAACACTCCAAAATAACCTCTTGTTACTTTAGTTTGATTTCCCTTTTCCCCTGAATCACCAGCAGATGCAGTGAAGGACAAGCTGGTCAAACAAAAGCATGTCTGTCTTCCCTTCCTGGGAGGGCAAGTGAAACAGCTATTTAAGTAGAAATTTATCTCATTCATAATGAAACACATTCAATTACCATAAAATTTTGTTTCCAACTATTGACACAGATGGTAGATAAGAGCAAGTCGCTCATACTAGTTTGAGTTGTAGTACTCACACTGCTGAGAGGAGGATGGTTTCTGGCACTGAGCGTATTTTATAACTATTTACTTAGGCACCACCCCTGTAGGCCACACAAATCACAATATGTGATGTATTAATTCTGTGCAGGCCATTTGCAGTATTGTTTCCTTCTTTAGGATGAGCAAACACGAGCTCAAGCAAATAACTGTAACACTGGCCCAGAGTATTTCACATTTGTGCTGAAGTACAAATACCACACAACTTAATCAGAGTTGGACAAATACTAGCTTATCTGGGAAATTGTTGCAACCTCAAGTATCTATTTCATAGGCTTGAAGTTACAGGATTTATAGGAATTCTTAATTAAAACAATTAAGTGTGAGGTTCCACATCTACACATTGAAAAAGTCACATACTTGCTTAACTTTAACATGAGGTTTGTATAACAAAGCGTGATGAGGAAAGAAAACTGTTTCCTGCCCAGCCAGTCTTATCTCAGCATGCCTTGTACGCTGCCTCAAACCCTCAACTACAGAGCATCCAGTCACCAATGCAGCAACATAGCTGTGATCTGGCCATTAATAGAAAATACTTGGGATACTTGGCAGAAAACCTGGGTTTGCATCATCTGGCACAAGAGGTGGGAAGCACTCCCCTGAGAGGGATGCTTTTAGCGGAGTTCTTGGTAAGCTTAAGGTCAGAATAAGACCAGATTAGAGATGCACTTCCAGGGTCAAAACTCCCACTTCTCTACCAGACACAGGCACCACAGTCCTCTGGATTAAGGTAAAGAGCATGAGGCATCTGAAGAACACCAGTGCAATTGCTCTTGGCTTTCTTCTTTAATTTTTTCCATTTCAAGTCATAAGTACCAAGACTCTCAAATTAAGTAAAGTCAAGCTTTACCCTCATCAAGCCTTTGCTTAACCCTTGCATTCCAATCCAAAGAAAAAGAACTAAAAATAAAGTTATCAGAATTTAACAAGTTACCCCGTTTTCAAGAAGTTTCCAATTTCTTCATGCAGATCGATATCTTTTGGCATTATTTTTACCAGAGTCTACGCTAGCTCATTTATACTGGACTGTGACCCACAGATGAGTGCTCCTATTTAACCTAACAACTTATATAAAAAGTCCTGATACCACCTGTAAAAATTCCCTTTCGTCTCAGCTAAATAGGAAAATCATATTGACGACCCTCCTTTAGGACACCCTTGTTCAAGATTAGCCTTAAATTACAATCTTTGACATTACCAGATCACTGCACTATTAAGTAATATTTATTTTTTTTGGCTACCCAGGGAACTGTTTGAGTCCCAGGGTTAAGCACATGCTGTTCTACTTAAATGGCAACATGCCAAATCCGTTTAAATATTTAAACATTAACCTCAAAGTCACCGGTTTGTAGAAAGGCAGACATTAGTCCCGAGAGAGTTGATTTGTTCTCCGGGTGGTATCGTTGAGTACAAAGGCCATTTTGCCACTTTCTGAAAGTGATTTCTGGAAGAGCTGAAGAGCACAGAAAAGTTACTGGAGTACTCATAATCACTTCAGTGATAAACTTCTTTTCTTCGCAAGTATGGACAGACACATGTTATGTGACACGCTCCCCTTCTGGCACTACAGATTCGTCTCTGTTTAAAAATGCTATTGTTCTGCATTAGCAAAGTCAAAAAGTTTAAGACTTCATAGGGAAGTTTTCCTTCACTTACGCTATGTCAAAACCCAGCTACTGAACAGTAGTAACCAGTATTCTACGCTGACAACTAGAAGTCAAAATAAAGCAAACGTTAAAAATTTCTCTGTGACAATGAAAAAAGTTAGTGCCAAGGGCCAGGGCTTAAAAGAAAAAACCCCAAACCACCAAAAACCACAACACTGAGCTCATATCTATGCTTACAAAACAAATACTAGGCAACTAAAATCTGAATGAACAAGCACTGGGTTGCTACACTCACTCTTCTTAACAGGTTGCATGATTACCCAGTTACTCAACATTATTTTGACACAGAAAAGAATTTGAATTTGACATTCAAGATTGCTCTGAAATTGTGCTTCTCAAACAAAACCAGAAGACAAACTACACACACTGAAAGGCCATTAACATTTAATAGATTCAAGAACATGCACCACTACAATTGTTCACTCACAACTAAATACGAAGAGGGATGAACACGAATATTGCATTTTTAAATGCATTTGGAGGGGAAGAGGACAGAAGATCAGCTGAAGAGGTGCAGGGAATGAGACTACACACTACTTGTGCAACTGTTTTGTAAGCCACCTTCTGCTATCTGCAGACCATGATTAGTCCTCGAGATAGAGAAAGCTACCTCTCCACAGCACCTGGCTATATTTACATTTGAGAAGTGCAAAACCAGTTTCATATGAAACCATTTGTTGGCAAAATAAAAGAGCCATCAAGAAGACATTGCAAGTGTTGGGTTTTTCCCCTAGAAATCTCCCCCCCCCATACAATTTTTTTTTTTTTTTTTTTTAAAAACAAAGTTCTAGGCTATGCCTCTACAGGAAGCTGGCATTCACTGTGCATTTATAAATAAATAAGCAGTTTGTAACTGTAGCTTGTAACCAACCAGATACAAACGAGCTCTAAATATAACTTCCATGGATACTATGGAATGACCTCTACAGAACCAGACTTCTTTTATCAATGATGTGCATCCCATTACTGATTAGAGATCAGAAAGACTGATCCCGAAGTCCCCCCCACATAGCTTCCACATGGTTTTCAATAGGAAAGCCAACCAATATCTCGAAATATCTGAAAGCCTATGATAGAGTGACCTTGTAGAAGACAGAGCTTTCCCACTTACTTTGCACCAAAAATAGCCCATTAAGGGGGGAAAAGAACCAACCTACCACACAGACTTACTATATTTAGACACCAACTACGTACAGGGTACCCCACACGAGAGTAGTGGCTGGAGGCATGCCCACATGCCAAGCTGTGCTGCTGTCATGTCAAACATTCTGCTAGAAGTGCTGTCCTAACCACTCCACTTCATTACCTTTGCTCTTCTCAGTTTAGGGTACATTATGGTCACTCCTTTCAAGGTTCCACAGTGCTCATTTGTCCAAAAGGTGCACATTTGCAACTGCATGCTTGTGACTACACATCCCTGTACAGTAAGGCTTACATACCAGCACAACAGCGCAGTGACCTGCAAGATGCCAGCAGTTCAGCTTATGAGAGACACTGCTGTAAAGATAGCTGGGCACAGAGGGAAAGAATTACAATACTGATCACCACCAGGCCACAACAGGCCAAAAAAGCCATACACTGAAAATAAATCCAATTTTAAGTGTTGAGGATGCAGCAAAGCAAAGAAGCATGAATAAATACTAGTGGTGCCCAACAGAACCACTATGAAATCAATGAGAAATTTGTGACACAAAAGACTTGCAATACTTCATGGTATTTGACTGTGGAGCCCATTTGCTGAGCAGGACATCTTATTACATGAAATCCATGGCACACACACCCAAGTAAGTTCAGGGCAAGGAAAGAAAGATAATGATGAGTCCTAACTACACAGAAATTACTCAGATATCTTGATCTGTGTTTGTGCAACAAGGTAGACACAAACTTTTACCACAAACAGTATGTGCAATGAAGCCTTTACAATCTCCTGAGAAAACTATCGAGTTCACAAGGCTTGTAGTATTTGCTATTAGAAGATCAGAGATACAAAGGATGAAGAAACCTTATGCGAAGCAGTGCTCTGCACAACTCTTGAGTATCAGAAGGTGATTAGATGAGTTGGTACAGAGCAAGAACATTTATCCTGCAACTACAGATTCAAGCACACTAAAATAAGTGTCGTCCTAACTGCTTGGCAAGCCTCTGCCATCTTTCTAGGCAGATACTGAGAATGCAAATGCCTAAAGGCATCCAGCTGCCCAAGGCCACCAACACACACTGACTGCAGAACCAGCCATTATTATCCCCTGGCATCAAGGCCCAGGTTGATTACATTACTACAGTAGGAGACAACACTCAGACAGTTCAGTTTCACAATACTCAGCTATACCAATTCCTGAACAGGTCCTATGAACTGTTCACAAACAGTACAAAGCAGAGGAAACACAGATGCACTACATCTGTAGCGTTGAGACACTTTCATACCAAGACAAGTAAGGACACAACCAGACCAAAATATCTGCGTTTAATTCCTTTCACTCAGGGAAGGCTTGCAGAGCTTGGAAAGGAAGCACTCCAGCAATCTCCCTGTAGATAAAAGCTTAACAAAAAACTGATTACCTCTAACTAAGCGTCAAATAAGATAACCACTGCATCCAGAAAACTGCATAAGTATTCTGTTATGCAAGGGAAGAGTACTTCTAAGAAGGATTACACTGGCAACAAATTCATTAAGTTGAGCCATGTGTTGTGTGATAATACATGCTGCTTTATGAACTACAAATCCTATCAGCAGCTTTTCTTTCAACACTTTCACCCTATTGATGGTAGCTGCTGGTAATAGATACCAGCAAGATTTCACAGATAATGAAAACGGTCCATGCTCCACAATGCTTGAAAGATAAAAGAATAAAGTGCCATAAATCTGGCTTGCATCACTAAACAACAAGTAAATAAAATATACAAAGTAGCATTTTCTTCAGCAGAAGTCTGCAGTGGAGTTTAGCTCCTGAAAACTTACACCTGAAGTACAGCTGAGATGATGTTGTCACCATATAGGCTGTCCAGTTACAAATACCTGGTAGGGAGCATACCTGAAACAGGGAGTTGTCCAGACAGTACTAACATCAAGAAACACCACATTTCTACAGACATCTCCCAGATAATCCACAATGCAATAAACTATCAAGTCAGCATTAAGGGTGTCTTGCAGAGGCGAAACCGGCAGACAAGCCATGCAATTACATAGCGTTGCAACAGCAGGATATTGCAATCAATAGGCTTCCCAGATAAGCATGTGGTAAGGGTTTTAAGATCCCTGACTACTGATGGGAGGAAAACAATAACCAGTGCACAAATCAGAGGAGAGAGTGCTGCAACAGACAGAGCCTACTCACAGTGCCAAAAACCGCTAGGCCAGTATATCCAGAAGTGGTCTGCACCAAAGAGCCATAACAAGCAGTACCAAAGGTGAGGTTTACGCTGTCATGCAACACTGTTGAGACGGTCTTGGTGAGGACAGCATCAGTGGGAAACTCTTCACATACTCAGACAGTCAGCATCAACAAAGAATCTACAGGGCCATCAGGAGCTTCAGCTATGAGTCAGAAATAGCCACATACACACAGGACTGAATGACTGCTGCCCAAAAGGAAAAATGGAAAGGAACAACTCAACACAAGCACTCCTTTTTCTCTTTTTCCTGTCACCAGAGCAATAACAGGGGGTGAGGGGGAAAAAACCAAAAAACCCACAAGGACAGGAACAGCTACAGCAAATTGCAGTGAGCCTTATACCGAGAACCGCACATGGCATTCAAGACAACAGGAGAGACTTTGTCAAGCACACCAAATGCAGTTGTCCAATCTCTGCAAAACTTTTCTAATGAGCCAGATTATATCTCTGTGCTCAACATCAGTATGAGAGGATAATTTCAGTGCTAATTTCTTAGACCAGCTGACCAAAATCACTACTTCAATCCAATGCTGTGCATACTGCATACTCTCAGGAATGAAGATATAAAATCATTAACAAAAGTTTGTTTTTTACATTGTACAAAGTGGAAACCCTAATAGTGCATACATCTTGCTGCAAGAATTAGTTGCTCAAACTACCTGTTCTTTCACCCTAGAGGCTTTTGGTTTTATTTGAGCTTTAGTTGTTTAATTGCCAGCTCCTCCACCAACACAAGTCACCTTTAAGACAGATCTGGGCTAAGAAATCACTGGAAGCTGTGTTTTCTGGGAAGCGTGACTTTTGGGTTTGCTAGCCTCAAAGAGCACTATTCAACTATGAAAAGAACCAAGGCAAATCAACAGGAGGTTTAACAAGCATTTAAATAAAGCCTAGTAATGAAGATGTCAGGAAAGTTGCTTTGTAACAGGTAAAATCCCATCAAAAGAAGAGTTTAATCTCCAAGTGGTATCATTGCAGATGACATGATACTCCAAACAGCACTGCCTGTGGCAGTGGGAGGACTGTTAAGTCTCTTAAACCAATTTCCCATTATTCTTCAATTATTCTCAAAAGACTATTACAGAAATTCAAGAACAGGACAGCATTCTGATGTTGTTAAAGAAAGTTTTATGTTTATTCATAATTTAAATCATGAAACAATGATTTAATGTTGATATAAATAATCCCAACACTGGAATGCATACTGCATGTTGGTTTTGTTTATGGATCAACATCTCTCAGAAGGAACACCTACCCCCGTTACTTCCAAGTGTTCACTGTGAACGAGTTTGCCAGAAGCTGTCTTTTTAACCAAGCAACTTAAAGGCCAAGACAGACACCAGAAAACTACCAGTATGGAATACTGCAGCTACAGAGAAGAGACATTAAGAAACACAATTCAAGAAACCAAAATCAATAAAATAAGCAAGAGAATTAAAAAACCCAAAACCACAACAACAAAAAACCACAATAAACCCAAAGTGAAAAGCATGCCCCATTTTGACAACTTCCAATCAAGCGATCCCTTATACCTCTCTGAAACTGGACACCCAGTTTACAAGTAACAACCAGCTGTGTATGCTTTTTTTATGTGTATGCAGCTTTTGCTCCACAGATGGAAGCTGTGCTGACCACCACCTAGAACAGGTTAGCAGGAACTTTAGATAAAGCTTGCACAGATAGACTTCCAAGTTTACACATTGTATATATACCATTTTTTGGCAGGATAATTACTTACTAAGCTATTTGCACTTACATCTACAAAGTAGTGGACTCACAAGGAACACACAGGTAAACCACCAATAAAAAAAGGTACAGGATGTTTATAGTGAGAATGGGCATAGAAACCGTAGCTGACAGACAAGTTCATAACTTTTCTTGCTTCAGAGTAGTTTATTTACCAGCCCACACTCCTTGTCACAGCTCTATCAGGCTGCTCACTGGCATACGTAACATTAGTTCCCAAACCCTCCTGGAATGATAGTGCAGCAAAATCCTCCTATTTTCTAAATTCTTCAGTCAAAATTGAGTTGCAGTCTACTGCAGCTTAACACTACAGACATAACCAGTCAGCATCTGTCTCCAGTAGCCTCAGCTACAACTTCAACAGGAGATGAACAGAGGCAAACCAGAAGTCTGTAGTACTCCTAGCATCAAATATTCACACTCATCCAAGAGTACAATCACACTCCTTCAGAAGCACAATGACTAAAAGCAGTTCTTTTTTGGCCAGTTGTGTAGATTTACAGATGATCCCATGAAGGAAAAAGCATCATTTCATAGGTTGCTCTATTCAGACTTCACAGATGTCAAACTAAGCTAACAAGTCCAGGACACACTACATGGACCTCACACGCTACCATGAGATCAGGGGAAAAAACAGTGTTACTTAACATAGCTAGAAACATTTTTTATAGTAATGAAATCTCCTCCTTCAATAGCCCTAATTTTGCTCTAAAAAGGCCTGTCCACTTTCTTCACTGACATAATGGGGCAAACACAGCAGGGAAACTGGCTCTGAAATCAAGGTTTTCTTGTTTCTTCCTGTTAAAGAGAGTATACAGAGCATGCAGTAAAACATTAGAGTTACTAGGAATACCAGCCATTAAAGTGCTACACCACACACTTTCAGGTGGTTTTATTGCACCTCAGGGAGCTTGCTGTACAGATGACCACTGTCACCCTAAGCAGAAAGGCAACCACCACACGGACACTCAGTGGGGTCTGCAGTAGGGAACCAGCTCATCAAAACCCAATGTGGGTTACAGCATCTCGATTCCCAGTGCTTTGATTGCACTAACTCAATTTCCCTGCAGAATTCCCAAATACTCTGTCCTGGCTGTGTACGTACTATTGCATGGTAACATGCATCCATATTTATACTAAACGCAAAAATGAACTAGTGCCCATTGTTGAATAAGATATTTAAGATCACAAAAAGAAAAAACAACTGTGAAATCTCTAAATATTTGAAGATTGCTGAGAGCACATTGGCAACTTGGCATTTAGATTTATCTTGAATTCAGACAGACTTCCAAGTTTACACATTGTATATATACCATTTCAGTAAACTGGGAGAGCTAAAATAAATTTTATAATAAAGTCAAACAAAATGACAGGCTATGGGGAGCCATCTAGAAAAGAAGGGCAACAGAGACTGCAGACTTGATACAAGCAGGTGATGCACAGATCACATAACAGCCATCCACTAACAGCAGCTTTGGTTCTTCCTGATGCAAAACCCAAACAGAATAAAAACTGAAGCAGTTTGAGGTAGGTAACTTAAGTTGAAAAGTGCCAGAACCGTTAAGGATTAATGCAATTCATCCAAGGGAATAAAAAGTCAACGAAACAAGACTGAATTTCATAGAAAGTGCTAGGAATGCGAAAAATAAAAATCATACTATTCAGTGGAAAGTTAAGTTCTGACAATTTTTTGATACTGGAAAAAGCCCACTAATGTAGAAAACTAAGACTCAATTAGTATTATTTCATCACTCAGAGGACCAATTATCAAGTAGCACTGATTTTTTTTCAGGTAATAAAGTATACTTACACATAGCTGACATACTTTGTGGAATAATCTCAGTGACAACAGAGAAAGAAAGCAGAAAACAACTCTTCACATGCCCCTATCAGAGCAACTGCTGAGTTTAAAAACATCCTCATATGTGAATTAGGAAAAATACATGAAAAGGAAAAAATACCACAGTGCAAGTACTCCCTCAAATAGAGCTTGGCTGTTGTCATTCTCATTTCTGTTTCCTTAAAAGAAACTGTACGACAGAAAGTGTACAACTGCACAGTTCGCAAACACGGAAGAAGCACTAACTCTTGTTTCCCTTTCCACAAGGATCAAGTAAAGCAGAGTAAAGAGCATTAACCTTGTCCAGCTTTAACTCCAAATTACTGCACACTCTAAACATTCTACAAACTCTCCAGGTAATCTTCTGAATTCATGGGATAAAGGAAACTTCAAAAGTGCTTGATTTTCCCAATTAAACAGTAAATCAAGATATACTATGAAACTGAATTAAAAGAACAAAATTGCCTAAACAGAGACAGAGGCTTCAGGCCAGGCAATCACATCAACAGTTTTAGCTGGATCATATCTATCTATCTATCTCATATTTATATATATATATATATAAAATAATTTTAAAAATAATGTTTACATTTATACATATATAAAATGTATATCTAGGCATAAAAACATATGTATCAGTCCCACACCATCAGCTGAGTAATCTGCATTCCAGTTTCTATTACAAGCCTAAGTGATTATTTTGCCAGACTGCCGAGATCATCAGCTACTTGACACATTAGACTTCAGCTCAATACTAAGTCCTACAATTTAAAAAAAAAAATTAAAAAGCCTCCTGATAGTTGACATTTTTCATAGCAATCCACCTCTATGCAAGAATCTTGGCTCTTCCTAAAAAAGAAACCTACTTCTTCCATACAAGATAGCAGACAGAATTCTGAAACCACAAAATGCAGGAGTTGGAAACAGAAGCCACAAATACATTTAGTGTCATTACTCTGTCAGTTCTTGACTTTGTCAAAGCCTTTGCATCGCATTTTTGCGGACTCAGTCTTACAGCTGAAATCAGTACTTCAGTGACCAAGTAAAACACATGAGAACCAGGAACAGTTATGCATCCAACTTGCTATTTACTGAACTGAAATTGCTCAAAAAGATACCATGAAACACGTTTTAAAGTGCCATCTACTAGAAGCTTGACATTTGTTCCAGTATTTTCTATTTACACAATCCCTACACACAGAATTATGTTTACCCTGAACGGAAAATGATGCTAGGTAAAGTTGTAGGATCAGAGTTCTCAGATTATTATCACTATTTCTGCCACAGTTCTGAGACACCCTCATCTCAGTCTGAAATCAGAATTCTGCAATAGTCTAAAAGTGACTATGAATTTTAAATACAGCCTTGTCACCATATGTACAATTAAGCTTCGTAAAAAGAGACCTCAAAAGGCAACCTATTGCTCACCCAAGAAAATGAGCATTAGGAGAACTAAGATAGCCCCAGTGCCTGGTATGGAGTCAGGCAAAACAGTCGCTACAATGCACTGCTGTAGTTCCACAGGAACACATCATGAGGACGTGTACATCATGAGGAATAACAATTGTTAATACCTGTCTTATTTAGTAATCCAGTGAACCCCATCATAATTGCTCACCACCATCCACTCTGTAAATATCAGGGATACAAACTGAGCAAGTTAAAGCTCTTCCACTCCCACAAAAGTAAGTTTCATTATGCTAAAAGCTTACCTCTCCCTACTTTAGAGACAGAAGTACCACCTTAAATTGAGTTCATTTAGAAAGAGAAGAAAATCATTAACCATTTACATCTATTCAATAATTTAAGCACCATCTGATTTCTTAGACTTAGTATTAACAATATTTTTCATACAGCTACTTTTAGACTGTTACAAACCTTATAATGCATAGGTAATGACCAATAAAGATTTATTTTACCTGCCTAAGTAAAAGTCACTGATCTGCCACAGTGTGAGACTTCATCTTTTAGATAACTCCCTGGTGTGGGGTTCAGCCAGCTGTACTGGTCACATTACAGGCATAAAACCAACGCCCCCACCTCAAAACACAGCTTTAGCCCTGCTGGCAGACTGTTAGAGCCCAGCCTGAAGAAAGAGCACACGTATGCCTAAACAGAAAGGGATGCTCAGTTCTCTACTTTGATAGAAGCTAGAAAAATGTGGAGGGAGAAAGGAGGCTTCGGTTGTCTTAAGGAGGGTGTTTGCTGGGGCTTTTTGTGCTTTGTTTTATTTTAAATATCTGCACTCTTGCCTTGGAACAATGGTATCAAGTTTAAGCTCTATGCCCTTTTCAACCACAGGCTCTCCTCTCCTTGCCAACCTTGCGTAGTATAAATAGCTGCAAGTGGAGGAGCAAGCATTACTCTTAAAATCTCACGAGCATTCATGCCACTACAGGACTGAAGCAGTCCGGGTGCACGAGTGCAAGCTCGATCAGATTTTAAACATTTCAAACACAATATCAGCATCCAACTAGCTCAAAAAACTACGCTAGCAACATACAACTTCCATGTCTTTAAATATATATTCAAAAAACCAAACCAAACAAACACACAACTAACACCTCCTCCTGAAATTTCGACCCCTCAGCCCAGGGGAAAGGCCCCTCGGAGCAGCGCTCGCTACAGCTGCACCTGCGCTCCCTGCCGAGGCTGCGGCCCGGACAGCGGCACATCTCCTCGGAGCGCCGGTCCCGGAACGCAGCAGACGCC